>NC_133486.1:14665420-14842835 GCF_025370935.1 Choristoneura fumiferana | reverse complement strand
CAGCTACCATAAGGTCGCGGGTGAGCAAAGAAATTCTTTTAGCTCATCAACTAACAATTATTTAACATTTAGAGTTTATTAACGATTACATAGGCACACAGGAAGACACTTTTTGAACGCCATGTGGGTAAAAGTTAAATTCACACGAGACAAAATGCAAAATTTTAACCAATATCTAATAGTTAGTCAACTGAGTTGGCAAAAAAATAAAAAGGTGAAATCATGACATACTTATGTGTTGCGAAACAAAATTTATGGGAGAATTATATTTAGAGAGCTTAAAAAAAGTATGCAGGTTGATATAGGTGTAATCATCCTCATTTTGGTAAATTGTCCCTTATAGTTATAATATGTGAAATTAAATCCTGAACTTAACGTATGGAAACCGCAAATTTGGTCCAACAAAGTTCGACAAATAGGTCAATGCATTATATTGTCCAGCACTGAGCATTTTTTTTTTGTTATTATGTTCTGCAATCAGTGCAATCACTTTTAGCAGATATGGTGCATGCTTCTCTCATTCAGAGTGCGTCCCCTAGCGAGGACATATCTACTCGTAATTCATTACTTCATAGAATGTCTTTTCTTTTAAGGCATTTAACGTAGTGGGTAACTGTGAGCTGTCGTGCAAGGGTATTGGAGTGGGTCTCGAGCTGTCCCCTGTATCTAGTCTTAATGCTAGTGATTTCTTCTCTCACTGTGGGCATTTCCAGATGTTCATGGATCTCAGTCACATACCAGGGAAACTTGCTGATTGTTCAGAGAATTACGTTCTGCATTCTCAGCATTTGCATGATGGAGGAGTTACAAGCAATACCCCACAGTTGAAGGCCGTACGTCCATACTGGTTTTAGGATTGTTTTGTATACTAGTAATTTACTGTTTGCTGTTTCGGCCGAGCAACCACTTGAAGCATTTATATTTAATATTTAGTTCATCTCATTTCTTCTTGATGATTCTTACTGAGCATGAAACACTAATTTTGGATTACAATTTAAATTTCACCCTGTAGTATTTTAAGTTGCATTGCAATTTACAGTACATCTGATTTTAATTTTCACAATCATTTATATTAATAAACGATAATAGTATTTCTAAGCACACAAGCTATCATGCCATTCCGATGGCATAATCAGATGACTAATCTTTATCAATATGATACCTAAAAACAAAACAATCCTTTCTTAATCACAAAAATAACAGTTACCCATTCATCGCATACTTCCATTTTCTGCATAAAGCAGACATAAAAAGCTAAGTACCTACAGCAATATGATGCATCCATTGTATACTTACATGGAAAAAACTGCAGCACACATAATTATAACATACCTACATCAGTTTTTGCAGCAATATCATGGCATTTACTGCCTTATAACGAACATGATAGGTACTTAGCAACTGCATTATTCAACATAACAGGTTACCAACAGAATCAAAAACAAAAGATCTAACACTGTAAAACTTAGTAGGCACAATAAGGATGATGAAATTGCTCAAATAATGGACTTAAAAAATGAAAATAAACATATTTACTTCCGGATCACCCACACAGGAGATCAGTTTGGACAACCATCTGTCACAACTCATGGTAGCTACAAAAATAGGGTTTGACTTAAAGTTTGTTTATGCAATGAAAAACACAAATAACACAAGCACAAGTGCACTAGAAACACACTGAATATAGACATTAGTAGTTTCCACTTCCACGTCCAGTCCAGTAATCCGCAAACTACGCCGATAAAAAGTCACTCAACTAGGAATTACTGATAAAAATTGACACACAGAAAAAACTGTTACAATCTGCCCACTATTGCTAAAAATAATTGTTTTTTTTTTTTATTTACTTGACTGTTGACTAACTTAATTAATTGGTACGTTTGATATATCATGCAGATCTAATTTATTTTACACCCATATCGAGAACTTTACCTGCGGGTCAGTTTCTTTGTGACATATACTGTAACAACAACCCATGACTGCGTTCTTCAGAGAGTCGAAGCATGAATGCAGTAGAGTATCCTCCTCGTCCGACTGCATAAATATTTGTGTTACTAACTTTTGTGGGTTAAAAATAGATAGTGAAACTTCTATTTCGTAGCGGTGTTCGTTCACACACAATGACAAAACGACACCATGACGTGAAACGTCAAATTCTAATAATAGACGTGTTTTTCTGAAGATAAACTGATAATAGCCCTCCAACAAAGAAATTCTTTATTTCTAGTAAGTGAAATATCTGAATGAATACCAAAAACATTTTTATAATTCGTTAATATGGAAATTTGCGAAACAGTTAACAGACAGGGCTACTACGAAACAAAACTCGAAACTCGAAGTTCGTATCGTACCGTCCCCCTCGCACTCGTATTAAATAGTATAAGTGACACAAACTTTGAGTTTCGTAGTAGCCCTGAAGCAATTTGTTTCGTTCAGAAATTAATCACGCGTTTATAAAGTTTGCTTTTTCGTTACTCTACTTTTCTGTCGCATATCTTGTGAGACGTTGAGAGATTAGCAGTTTTACTTTACTATGGCAGCACACTGACTTTACTGAAAGCGCAATAGCCTAACTAAAGTATCCACACAGAGTTTGAGTTTCGTTCGATTTGGCCAGGCCGGGCTCGGAATTAATCCACTGTGCTATTATTACAGAAATATATATTATTGTGCTAGCTTATTAGCATGCTTAGTAAATTTGATCCTTCTGTCACAAACCATTGCAATGTCAATGTCAGTCAAACTCGCTTGCTTGTTGGCTATCTATTGTCCAACCACTGTGCGTGCATTGCAAAATTTAGTTAAATAAGTTTTATTCTAAGTTTATTTATTACTCTTTTACTGAAAGTAAACGCAGAGAAAATGCTGAGATATAGAGGAAAAAAGAATGTGATTGACAAAGTAAAGGAACTGGACGCATTTTCAAAAATACCGGAAGAATACGTCGACAGTACTCCGGTTGGTGGAACGTTCTCTGTTATCACATTCTTCATTATAATGTGGTTAGTTTACAGCGAAGTAACATACTATTTTGATAGCAATTTGGTGTTTAAGTTTTCACCCGACACTGACATGGACGAGAAATTAAGGATAAACATCGATATAACTGTTGCAATGCCGTGTTCGAACTTAGGCGCCGATATTTTAGATTCTACGTCACAAAGCGTTTTTGGTTTTGGTGAATTAACTGAAGAAGATACTTGGTTCGAATTGACACAAGAGCAACAGGACTCTTTTGATGCTGTTAAATACTTAAATTCATATTTACGGGAAGAGTATCACTCTATTTGGCAGTTGCTGTGGAAAAAAGGGCATGGGTCGGTCCGTGCGACAGTGCCGGCTAGAAAAACGAAGCCAAATCGACGGCCAGATGCCTGCAGACTTCATGGTATCCTAATCCTTAACAAAGTTGCTGGCAACTTCCATATAACAGCAGGCAAAAGCTTGCACTTACCACGAGGCCACATACATTTAAACATGATGTTCGATGATACGCCGCAAAACTTCAGTCACAGGATAAACCGGTTCAGCTTTGGCAGTCCGGCCAATGGTATTATATACCCGTTAGAAGGAGATGAGAAACGAACTGACGAAGAAAACATGCTGTATCAGTATTTTGTTGAAGTTGTTCCCACTGATGTTGATACTGCATTTGAAAGGATCAAAACTTTCCAGTATTCTGTAAAAGAGCTAGAAAGACCGATCAGTCATTCAAAAGGGTCACATGGTGTTCCGGGGATATTCTTTAAATATGATATGGCAGCGTTGAAGATCAATGTTTATCAAGAAAGGGAGAATTTCCTCCAGTTTATGCTAAGACTGTTTTCTATCATAGGTGGTATTTACATCATTGTAGGTTTCATAACTACTATAGTTTTGTCTGTGAGAAACGCTTTTATTAAGAAAGCTGCCCCAACCTTGTTAAACCACAGGCATGTTTTAGATGCTAAACCTAGACCGATTCAAGTTAATCCATTATTAGTACAGTCAGATTTAAATGTTCCTTTAGATATAGTGAAACAATGATAGCGGACAATTATTAGACATAAGAGAATGTGCACTGAATTTGTATATAAGAGATTATTTTTATGAAAATGTTAATGTGAAACCCAGTTTTTTTTTTAATTTAAAAATTTAACCATTAAGCTCATGCTTGTTTCCCAGTAATCCAGTGAAACATACTAGTAGTAACACATGTTACAGTTACGAAGTAGCTGTTGCTCGTGACAATCTCCAAAGGATTTGCTTATCTTTCCTGCAGAAACTATGCAATTTTCCAGCTTCAAAACTTATATGTCTCTTTCAGGGTCTTAAACTATTTCTATATGAATTTAATCTTAAGTGGTTCAATGGTTTAAGCATGAAGGCACAGTGTTATTTTCTAATTCATAATATTAGTAAAGTATGTGCTTTGACTGTAATAGAAATCAACAAATGTCTATTAAATTTCTAATGTAGAATGAAACAAAGTATACATATTGAAAAAAAAATGTTTCAAGTCTGCATATTTCACAGTGCTGCATGAATGCCATGTTGCTGTGTTATCAGGACTTTATTATGGCTATCGTTAATTGCTAGAATAATAAAAATTTCCTTCAGGTGTTTATGATAATGGAAACATAGAAGCAATTAATTTTGCAGTATGTATAATTTCTTTGACATTCTACACTTCATTGACTTGTTATTGACATGAACTCGTATAAATGTCATGTTCGGCAATATTGTTTACTTGTGAACTGTTCCAATTTGTTTGTAGTCTACGTAATAATGATTTGATAAATTAATACTCAGGGTGAACCCTGAATTTCTGACTCATCATACTTAGAAAAACTGTCTGATAGTGACGTAAGTATAGTCAAGTGTAAAAATATGAACTTGTTCAAAGTTTCAAACATATGTACCAAAGACTCTTATTCCGACGCAATAAGGTCGTAGTAACATATTTTTGAGTGGTTCGAATAGATACTTATTGTTGCACTTGACTGTACGCTCAAACCAACTGAATCGTGACCCACTGCGGAACCTTTTCATGGAAAAAGTCATTGTGACATTGCTTTGCTTGACAAGAAAGAACACACATTGGGAATCGAACCCAGGTCCTCAGCATTCCGTGCTGCGTGCTATAACCCTACACCACTGCTGATACCCATTAAAGTAACAAAATTTGGAGTTGAAATAAAAAATACAAAGACTCCAAAAAATCAATCATAATTTCTATGGTGGGTCAGGAATCAAATTGTCCGATCATACTAGATATTAATTGGGACCTGAGACCTTATTGTCTAACACACTGAATCATAATCGTTTTCACCATTTCTTTCTGCCGCGTGGTTTAGGACGAGGATAGAAAGGAATGGTGAACGCCATCGCGAGCGTCCACATGTTATACATGGTCCATTCTGCGGCTAACTTTGCCGCCACATCAAAGACCACTCTACGCCAGGCTTTTATATTGCAATGCCTAAAATTAAACCTTAACACAATTGAAAGAAGGTTGCTTTTGCATTGAAGTATATATATAGGTCGTTGAACCTGCGGTGCGTATTATGTGTCGTTGGCGTCGAAAAGGTTAAGGAAGACATTTTGTGTATTTGTCACCCTTTCATGCTAATGTGCTAAATGCTAAACATTGGATCTTTGGAATGACACTTTTTTATCTCGATATTCCCCTCAGGGATTGGAAGTTGAACATACCTACATATAATAAAATAAATATCTTAAAATCTCTCTCTCTAGAGTTATCAAATATTTCACAAGTATTCTTTATGCAACGTAAATGAAGACCACAATTTAATTATTGGGAATTCCCATTGGAAATTAGTAAAATTTCGGAATTTCAATTCAACTGCCAAACCTAATCAAAATCTGTTAATGTAAGAGGAACTCGTAAGAAAGACAAGAAAAATATGAAAATTATTGTGCCACGTTTATTTTTTTAAATTATTCTGAGCTTTTGCATTTACTTAACTGAAATTATTTTTGAAAATTTAAAATTAATTTTGTATTTTTAATAGCTTGATATATTTTTAGTTTAAAAATCTATAAATTAATAAATTTGATTTGTATTATAATATGCGAATATAATGGATCTTTATTAAGTAGGTATACTTATTTAAACGTAAACATAATTTATTCATCCAATGTATTTTCTGTGTACCTATATATACTAATTTTATTTTGTATTGTTTGTGATTAATTTTGAAGTTTAAGTACTTTAAGTAAATATCGGATATGAAAGCACATAACGATTTGTTACCAGTTTTATAGGTACCATTTATCAATGAAATGAAAAGTAAATACATTTAAATGTGGGCCACCATATTCCGTCAATTATTTATTATTCACACCTTATGTCCTCAAACTAGTTTTAAGACCCAAATTATAGTTCCCAAGGCCATTATTAATTTGTTTAAAAAATACCACGTTGTTTGTTGTTTGTATTAAAGCCGAAACAATTGTTTAAACTTGTGGTTTAAACTTCCCCATAAATTTCGCATGCGGGGAGAAGGGCATTGGTAAACGGTTCCGAACGGCCGTCTCTGTCACCCCCGCATGCTCCGTGATCGTTCTGTCTTTTGCGCACGCTCAGTTTCTAGCCGGGCTTTTGCTTGCTGCCGCTTGCCATTGTCGCGTGTAGCCACTCGCGCGGCGACATCGCCTCTTAGTGAACGCCAGAGCGCATTCCAAAATCGAAAATCGCAACCGAAAAAGTTTTTAAACTTTCAAATATCGGTTATATCGGCCCTTCCTAACACAAAACACGTACCGAACGTGATAAACAGTGCAGTGTTTAAAGTGTAACATCCCAAGTGTTGTGAAGTGCGTCAACTTTTTTTTTGCGATCACATTTTACCGTTTCAATTGAACGTTACTGTTTCGTTCGATAAAAAGCGCGTTAAAGTCGCGTTCATCGCGAGAGGGCCGTATATGGTAAAGTTTATTCTCAGCGGTGAAAGTAGACCTTTGTTAGGTATAAGGACGTAGCAGGCAGCTAGCCCCAGCCGCACTGCAATTTGCGAGGTGAGTGGCGTTTTGGTTATTTTGCTTCGTTCTTAAACGTACAGTTATATCTGATGTTTTTATTGTGCGTTAAAATACCTACTTTTAAAATTGAGATACCGTTGTTTGACTTCGGTATCAACGGTGCAGATTATGTAAATAAGCAAATACGTATGAAGTGCTTACCTTGTGTGCAGTGTTTATTATTGCTTGATGGCTGTTTAATAAATGATAAGTACGCCTACAACCATTTTACAACCAGTTTACTACGCGAGCTTGACGGCTAGACTGTTGTGTAAATTAAATTAAAACGTTTTGATTTCCAAATTCGAATGTTTAACGTTTCGTTAAGTACATTTTTTTTATCGGCCTTCTCTTCTCATCTTAATTTGTCAATGGATTGTTCACAAGCATGGTGTTCTATTTTTAAACGACACGGTTTCGTTCAGAAATCCACATTATCGTTAACGACTACCAGCTGAACGTTCCAAACGATGGTGCCATTCATGCACCGGCGACTGTAGGTCAGTGCCCTGTACCCTACCTGTTGACTCGGCTGTTCCCTGTCAAGCCGGTTTGCTCGCCGCCGACGGTCAAACTGAAAAAAATATGTCAGGTTTCCGAACCGAACCGACATTGACTAGTAAATTGCCTGTTTTTGTACCACCATATTCGCTTCGGCGATTCTGCGTTATGTGAAAAGAAAAGACTCGCGAAACGCATGTCTATCAACTTAGTCATCTTAAGCTTGTTGGTAAATGTACATCACATGTAGATAGGTATGAAGATTCTTAATCCCACTCATTTTCAGGGATACCCCATTCTTAGATGACAAACTGTTTTAGTCCACAGATAAGTAACGATTTAGTGAAGTGAAACATGTAAAATGTAGAATGTTTTCTTCGCAACATAAAAGAGTAAGTAAAATGTTTCTCTTTCATCGCTCAAACATTTTGTTACAACCTTTTATAGCGTTCACCCTCACTAGCCCGAATATCATAAAAGCTAATTTCACTAGGCATACCAACGTTAGATATAATTTCCATTAGCCCTAATATCATGATACCTAAATTTGTATGTCCGAATTGATTACTAGACCTAAAGTTTTACATCCAAATGGTTACTTGTACTAAACATTAAATGCTCTAATCTACTAGGAAAGTAGTTGGATGGATGCCATTCAATATGTTGCTAAATTAAGGTGTTCCAATCAATACATTTTGCGAAAATTAATGTTTTAGCTTTTTGATGTTAGGGCTAGTGAATTTAGGTACTTAAATAAAATAAATAAATATCACGGGACAATTCACACCAATTGACCTAGTCCCAAAGTAAGCTTAGCAAAGCTTGTGTTATGGGTACTAAGCAACGGATAAATGTAATTATATAGATAGATACATACTTAAATACATAGTAAACACCCAAGACCCGAGAACAAACATTCGTATTTTTCATACAAATATCTGCCCCGATACGGGAATCGAACCCGGGACCTCAAGCTTCGTAGTCAGGTTCTCTAACCACTAGGCCATCTGGTCGTCTCAAAACGTAAATTTGGAATGCTAAAATTAGGCTAATGAATAGTTAGGAAAGTCAAAAATTCGGTTTTATTTTATTTTAGGGCTAGTGAAATTAAATATAACGTAAATTCCGAATGTTAAAATTAGGGCTAATGAATAGTTAGGAAAATTAAAAATTCGGCTTTTTCATTTTAGGGCTAATGAAATTAGTGGTAGTGAAAATAGAGTTAAAAAATTTCGGACTACCATAGGAGAACCCTTTTATAGTGATTAGTCAAGAAAGCGTCACAAAACCTCAACTTATGTTAATTTGCTTTTAATGAATGCTTTACCTAATTGTTTTTTAATAGCGGGTTTATCGACTTCCTTGGGTAATAATCGCTTATAATAGCTTACCTACTTGTTACTGAAAATATACCTACAGAATTATTTTACTATTTTTTATTACCTAGTACCTACCTACTTCAAAGTTCTTGCGATCATAACTTCAGTGCGATCGAAATGTCTACCTAGAAAGTTTTAACGAACACAGTAGGTATGTACCTACATCGTGAATATCACGTTCTATTTAACTTCCAACCCGTGTTTCGTTCAAAAACGTGTGTTCTTCTATTTAACTATGAAACCGACAAAAAACTTCGCCTGAACTAACAATTTTTTGTACTTCTCAATCTTCGACATTTGCAAAAACAAAATGTTCCATTGTCATTGGCCGCATGGAAAGAACTTCGAAAGTAAGATAGCTTTGAAACCAAGCAATGTAACTTGTTTCATGGACAAAAACGAGAGCTTGGGTATCTCTATTCCCTATGGAATTCTCAAGGGATGTCTCGCTAAGTGATGTACTGTACACGACGGGCCGTTAGTCTGTACTTTGTTTTTATTATTCAGACTGACATGTATTTGTCTGACACAATGTTCTTCGCAAGGGCTCTCGAAGAAGTCGTTGGCGAAAAGTTTTTAGCAATTGAAGTTAGAGAAAAGAAAGAATTAACAGCGTAATCATCGCAGGTGAGGAGTTCGATCACGTGTATGTTCCCAAAGAAGAAACTACCTATATATACCTATTCTTGATAGATTCGATTATAAAAACATAATTAGGTCAGGTGAACGCCATTAACATAAATCATAATAGGTACTCCCGGTCTTAATCGCTCCTATTTTTTGAACTTCATGAAATGACACCTACGCCTCTGAATAAAAAAGTTTTTAAGCTTATTCTCGAAAGAACCCCAACTCCTGTCCTAAAAACTTTTTTGGAAAAAATGTAAGTAGTCTTTGTATTTAAAGGCTCGTCCTCGTCACCGTTGTCTGAAGTCCTATTCGCCGTTACTCGCGTCAGTAGCATTAAGCTCAATTTAGCTCTACTGAAAAATTCAGCACTGTTCCTTGGAAGGCACTATTATTGTCGGCCTCTTAGGCTCGGCTCGGAGTAATGGCGATGTTCAGGTGACTTGAAGTTGCCTTACAAAGTAAGTCACTAGAGGTGGAAGCTAATGCAAGTACCTACTTTGATATTAGTTAAATAGATAAAGATAAGCATAATAGCAATCTGATTGCGATGAAAGAAGGTCTTGAGAGTTTTGGCATCGTTGTTTTGGTTGCAGCTGGCAGCATTTTCAAATAAAACCCATTATCTTAGTATTGTTGTTAGTGGCATAAAATGTCATCATTATCAGCTGGAAGACGTCCACTGCTGAACGAAGGCGTCCCCCTTAGAACGCCACAATTCACGACAACTCGCCATTTGCATCCACAATGCCCATAACTCTCACGATATTCCATCTAGTGGGAGACCTGCCAACGCTTCGTCTTCCGGTTCGTGGTCGCCAGAGTCGCCACTCGAGGACTTTCCCTTCCCAACGGTTATACATAATACTCTTCGAGCGATGTGGCCCATACATTGCCACTTCAAATTGCATATCCTTCGAGCAATGTTGATGACTTCATTTAGTTCTATCGCGTAAAGAAACAAAATTTTATGACAGTAACTTCTTAATTTCTATGTTTTGAACATACATACTGACATGTGAGATTTGAGATTAATGTCATTTTATGGTTTTACTCTACACAGTGCAGGTGACAACTGCTGTTGACGCTTTTTATTTAAAACACAGGATGCGGGTCGTGGTTAGAGAGGTAATACGACACTGCACTTGTCGGCTGAGACTGATCGATGGGATGCGTTGAATTTTACTATTTTAGTGCAAGAAAAATAAGCTTCCGTTGATGAGACTGACAGATGGTTAGACATGCTTAAGTCTAAATTTATCAAGGGACACAGATTTATGAGCAATAAGTCTCCGGTTTTAGACTGATTCGGAAATGGAACGACAGTCATTTGAAATAACGAGATTTTGTTTTGGAGGATCGTCTATGAGTTGTTGTTTTTATTCATATATAAGATCTTTCATGAAGATGAAGTTTCGTTATTAAGTTCAGCAGCAGTATATCACGTTGGATTTAAATTAGACAGCGACCTTGTATAACTTAGCCGAAGCTTCCGAACTTCCACACTCCTAAGCTAGTGAATCCAGCCCCAATTTTGAGCAAGTTATCATAACAATTTCATGCACTGAACTAACGCAAACAGCAGGTGTTTTATGTCCAACATGTGGTGTGAAACAATACGATTCACGCGAAATCGTACGTCACGACAATGGAATTCCTATCGAGCGGTATCAAACAATTCCTACCGAATACGTGACATATCTGAGGTCGTTTATTGGTGGTCTTCCGTCATTTTCTTTCCTTTTCATTGTTACGATCGGCATTCCATATATGTGGATATGGATAATGCTTTATAATCATAAAGGATGTGCTGCCATTATTATCTCTGTCAATTACTTCAAGTTATTATTTAAGTTGTAAATAGTTTCTTTACTTTATTACGCTCTGCTTTGTGTGTTCTAACTTTTGATACGTAAAGGTTAGCAACTAGAAACTATTAAAGGTTAGCGCTTAATAGTTGATGGTTCAAAATACAAACGTTGCATACGTTAGTTCATTTTAGTTTGTCAAATGCAGATGTTCTAAATAGCGAGACTGGATTAGATTTTGCATTGCTTGTTTATAACTTACCATTTCACTTGTCAGTACTGCATACAATTTTCACACGCGAATCAATTAACTACGAATAATTAATTAGCTTCTAGGGATGATGAATTCTAATATTTATTACCACAACACAAGGCATGTACAAGTCCATTTTTCAAGGCTGTCTGCAGTCTATAGTGAAAACTCTTTATATAATGGAACAGAGAAATCGTGCATTTGCAAGTACGGTGCTGCGGTGAATTTAAATTTTTACAATTGCGTTACCTAATACATACTATTAGTGGCTGTTTATGGACATGAATTTCTTTTTATTTAATTAATTCCAAATTTGAAGACACATAATACCGTTAAACAGCCATTCTTAACTTCAAACCGTGGTTTCCTAACATGCGGTTGAAGTCGATGTTTTTGAAACTGAACTCAATCGTATTCGTATCGTAATAGTAATGCTGGCATAACTACCGGTACCGGATCTGTCGTTGTTATGGAGGTTGACATGACATTTAGGAAGCTAAATGATGTTTTGTTATTACATAAGCGTGAGATTCGCTGGCGATATGGTTGATGAATGTAGCGTAACGGTAATGAAGATGGTAGTTTTCGACTGTCACAAGGTTATGTATTTGCGTAAAAAGAAAAAGCATAACCCTCCTTCGGGAAGTCGGGTAAAAAGTGACATGTCATGACTCGATGATCCTCATATAAAATATGATCTTAGGCCTTTTAATATATCGGCATCATGATGCCTAAAAACTTGTTATAAAACGAAGTTAAATATGCCTTGGAGAAACACCAAATTTAGTGTTTCAGCAATCTTAATAAAATATCTATATAGTGCAACGTTCATCTTATTTTCTTTAACAATGGCATTTATGCGTAAACAATTTACATTAGGTACTTAACTTACTCACATTCACATAGTATGTAACTTTTTACTCAAGTAGCGGGTATTTCTAGGGTACCGAAGAAATTTACGTGTACGGAAGGGAGATAAATCAGAAAACTCCGCGACACCCTTTATTGAAACATCTACACCATGATTTATGACCTCGAAAAGCGACTTTAGCACCTTTTACGCCTAAAAATTTATTTAATAAGTTTTATACCTTGGAATGTGTGTGATGTTTTATTCGTCAGAAAAATCTGCACGCTCACCATCTAAAGGCTTTCTTTTGTTTGAACAAACTGATGTACAGTCACCAGCATAAATATCTGACATAACAAAGCGTGCATTAATATCTGATATTCTGATACGACTCTATTTCTAGGGCCGGTAGGACGTGTTAGATATTTTTGCACGCTCCGCTGTGCCAGATATTAATGAAGAACTGTACTAATAAAATAACACCGGAACTGTTTACCAAAAGTTAAAATTACGTTTAGACGTTTTCCTGGTGGATCAAGTGAGTTCGTACATTTACATTTGTGGATTTTTATGTCGAAAACAAACATTTGTTTTTGTCGGGAATTCGGTGTCCGTAGCTCACAGAATTCCGTGAAACTGTCCAAGCTAAATCACATTTATGATCTACCAAAATACAACATTACTTGATTGGATGTGACAACATTGCCGTACCCAAAATGTTCTTTGATTTTAAATTTGTTCCAATGTCACCAGGGACATAACTATCCCCGTATCAGCTAGCTATCAAACCCCCCAGCTATCCCGAACCCATATAAGCAACTATACTTGGTTTGTTTGGATAGGTATTTAACTAAATGTAAACCAACTTCAGCTGCCAGATTTGGTATATTCAAGGTTTTTAATACATTTTACTTATCTATCATTGTAATATAAACTAGACTAGTGTATTTCAATACAGAAATGGAAATGTTTAGATGTTTAATGGGGGAATTTCAATATTTAAGACACCGATTGACGTTGTTTTGTTTACATTTAGTTAAATATCTATCTAAACCAAGTATAGATGGAAAGGTCAAAAAATCAGAAAATCACTGACACCAGTCCCCTATAGGTATCCAGATTTAAGTGTCAACTCTAAGAAAAATAATATTACTGTTAGGATCTGACTAGAACTGAAATTTGAAATTCGGATCGTCTGGATCTCCAATGCCACAAACGCAAACTACAGCTAATTTTGACTCCCAGTTATTCACTCCTAATGGCATTCATAAAATGTTAAGTGTTATAAAGAATGTAATGGTACTTTCACTCATTCGTTATTAACCAAAGGAAGTTCAGAACTCGCCTATTGCATTTCTTATCCAGAACTATTTCTAGAAACCCCTGCTCCTATTTCCGGGCACTCGTTATACCAGTTAGGTCTCGAACAACTTTTTTAATAACCCCTGTGCGTGCTCCTAACAACAATAAGCCGGGCTTGAGCACTTGAAACAAAACACTGCCGACATGCATGCTTCACATCTGCTTACTTATGTTTAAATAACTATTGTTCAAAGGCAAATACTGACTTGGTTCTCCATGATTCGATAATAAGAACAGAAAAAAGCTTTATGCTACATTGAGCCCACCTATATACATGAAAACAATAATATGCGTGTATGCTGTTTTCTACAATAACAATACATACATATATCAAACTTGCAAAATGAGAAGACGCGTCATGTGACCAGTCAGCGTTTATAGTTTTGGTGGAAACTTAAACAATACCTGTTATTAATCGAGAAACAATGTCAAAAACTACATTGCAGTGATCGTGTACATACATATTATCTTCTTCTTCTTCCCATTCCTCTCCTATCGGAGGTTCGACAACATCATAGCGATTCTGATTTTGAAGGCCGCTGCTCTAAACAAAGACGTGGTACTGCTGTTGAACCAGTCTCGTAAATTCTTCAGCCACGAGTGTCTTCTCCTACCCACGCTTCTCTTCCCAGCAATCTTCCCCTAGATAATAAGCTGGAGAACTGTACTGTACTGTACTTGGCGTTTCTCATCACGTGCCCAAAGTAACACAACTTTCTTTGCTTGATGGTCTTTAGAAGCTCAAGGTGCTTGCCCATTCTTTGCAATACTGCCACGTTGGTTACTTTTGTGCGGCGGTAAACCCACATTTCGAAGGCCATTGAGTTTTTTTGACATCTTTATACCAGTCTCCTAAATACTTCCCTTAGAAGGCTACCATGTCGCAAGGTCAAACATATAAAACTTATATTAGAAGGTATGTTCACGTAATCAAATATTTACATATTTTAGATACAAACTGCCTAGAGTTATGAACTGTATCGCATAAGGAATGACCCACAAATACAAATGCCTACTATGCCCGATACCACATGGTGACCTCATTGCCAAGTGTTGATGACCTATTCGACGAAATGTGCTGATTACATAACAAGACACGGCTGTTATTGACTGACAGATGATTTATTGTTCCAAGATATGCAGAATGTGACCCTGATAATCGAGAGATAAATGAAAGGATGTCCAATTTTAAAGAAACTCTTTTCTTATGTCGATATCTTCTCAAGATTCGGCACGTAGTTTAGGTGGCACGTTCACGAAAATTATTGGAGATCAACTTAATGTATTGTGTATCTCATTGGTAAAGTTATTTCAAGAAGCTTCTGATTCATCGGTTGAATATATTCTAGTATTTTCTTAATTTGTTTTACATCTCAACATGTCTAAATTATGGTCTATACAAATACAATACGAGAATTATTTTTTATTCGGTGCCTGAGAGCGAATTGGCGGTCCATGAAATTATTTCCCTCGGGCTGGAAATCCCTCGGTTCTTGCGATTTTTCCTCGACACTCGGCTGAGAAAATCGAAATATGGGAGACAGTTCTTGCCCGCAACTTTGCCTGCATCTCCCGAGTCTTTTGCATTTAAACACAATAAAAAGTATACACAAAATAAAGTATTTTTATTTTATTATTTTTTGATGATGATTTTTTCTAGTAGTTCCAGCGTTTACCTCTACATACATATAAAGTGTGACACGTTTTTTCGTAAAAATCTATAAGTATTGACATTGACACTAAAACATTTACGACTAACTGAACTACATTATTGGACAAATCGGATTACAGATGTGTTTTCGTAGGAATATTCCAACATGATCAACTTTGTGCTCGGTTTGCCGTCTACGCACTAGTTCGAAATATTTCTTTACTAGCTTTTGCCCGCGGCTTCGCCTGGGTGGAATTCGATTATCGCGCGCTGTTTCCTGGGTAACTGTGCATTTTTCCGCGATAAAAAGTAGCCTATGTCACACTCTGGCCCATAAACTATCGCTATGCCAAAAATCACGTCGATCCGTCGCTCAGTTTCGACGTGAAAGACGGATAAACATACAAACACAGAAACACACACTTTCGCATTTATAATATTAATATGGGATATTGATTGATAGCTATTCTGCCCCGCTGCTGAGCAAAGACCTCCCCCCCCTACTTCCACTGCTCTCTGTCCACTGCATACAAGGGCATCTCCGAGAAGTAGTCCAGTTCATAACGCCATCGCCGTCTAGGTCTGCCAGGCCGCCTTTTCGAGTTGTTGGGTGTCCACTAAAAATATATTGTCTTTATAATACTAAAATTTGTTCACTACTATTTCTGATTGTGTCGGTAATATTCTGAAAAACAAAGCCAGTTTGATATCCCAGTGTTTGACATGCATGCCCAAGAAATGATACTGTAGTCATCTCCATTGCTAATGGCATAAATTAATGATTACAACTATATTGGGACAGTGACCAACACTCGGACATCTACATTTCCCACTCAACAGAGAATTCAACAATTACATCATCATTACAATATTGTATGTGAGGTAATTAATCTCTATGTATTTGTCTGAATTACATACCCAGGTCTGAATATTCATATGATGAGACCCAAATAATTTAACCGGCAATACCCGCATGTACTATTATTCAGGCTCACGCTGTCACGCTTCCATCAGTCGTATTAAAAAAAGATACGGTGAAATAAGGCGGGCAAATATATTTTGATGCCAACCCGTAAAGTTCAGGGTTCATGGGATCAGTCCCCAATTTATCCTGGATGTGAATAAAATATCAACAGACGACACCCCGGGCTTTGCGGTTGCTATTAGTTAAGTGAGGTTGTGTTATTGTGGCAGGCACTGAAAGGTGTAGATTTGTTACCGAACTCGTCATTTATGAACCGATTTGAAAAAAAAAATTGCGTTTGTCTAGGAATGTCTTCAATTAGGTCCCATAAGCACCAAATCAGGATCATACTTATCTTATACTTATAGGCTTTAAGCAATTTAGGCTCCTCGTAATGCATATATGGTAAAACGGGTGGAGAACCAGAACTACTCAATAATGAACGTCTCTGCATCGGAAAACGCAATCTTTCGTAAAAGGTGACGAGCAGTTGCTATTAGACTATTGTATCTTAGATTATTTACACTAAAAAGCGTGAAAAAAAATATAACAAAAAAAATTACCGACTACAAAAAACCATGAAAATAATTTTCTACCAGTCTGACTGAAGTCGGTCGGTGCTTCAGCACGAGCCAGCAGGAGTGGACCTATAGTCATCTACCTCACCTACGCACTTTATATTGGGCTTCAATCACTCCTGCTGGCTCGTGCTAAGGCACCGACCAACTTCAGTCAGACTGGTAGAAAATTATTTTCATGGTTTTTTGTAGTCGGTTCAATTTTTTGCTATAAAATTTTTTTGAAACTTCGGATGTAGACGAGTTTGATGTACGAAATCAGGATGTAGAAAAAAAAATTAAACTATTTGTTTCTATACTTACGTTTTTTTTTTAATTCTACTGGATGGCAAACGAGCAAGTGGGTCTCCTGATGGTAAGAGATCACCACCGCCCATAGACACCTGCAACACCAAGGGGATTGCAGATGCGTTGCCAACCTAGAGGCCTAAGATAGGATACCTCAAGTGCCAGTAATTTCACCGGCTGTCTTACTCTCCACGCCGAAACACAACATTGCAAGCACTGCTGTTTTACGGCAGGATTAGCGAGCAAGATGGTGGTAGCAATCCGGGCGGACCTTGCACAAGGCCCTACCACCTGCAAAATGTTTCTTTTGCGTCGGTTTTTTTTATACATAATTTGTCATGTTTAAATCGCCATCCAAGGCAAATTCTAATTAATTTAATATATGAGCGACGAAATAGTCTGCCATCGGTTCGAAAAAATCTCTGCTAAGGAAAAATAGGCAAAAAAGTCAACGAGGCACCTTTAACTATAATAATAATAATAAAATGTATTTATTCAGATAACTAGGATCCATTATTTTTGTTAGTATTACTTAGGTACATCATATCATAGGTCATACATATGTTAAGTACATTACATGGTGTTAGTCAAATGTATGATGTAGATGTACGATGTGCTTACCCTAGTGTTAGTGAAACATAAGCAAATAAAGAAAAATAAAATATATTTTTAAAACAATTCCATATAAAATCAAAGGTACAATGTCATTTAATTACATGCTATTACTATTTAAAGCCAGATCTCACCAATGCGGATTGGAATTATTTCCAAACGTCCCTGTCCATGACATGATATAATATCATCAACATAAAATCATCTTCAGTCAATTCAATTTGTCAGAAATGTCCAATAACATTATCCGTAAGATCTAAAACAGTATTCTCCATTTCCAATTCTTGGTTATGTTTGATCGGTTCTTGGTTATATCCCTCGGGAATGTTCGGGCCAATAAGTATTGGTCTTAACTTGGAGAAATTTATAACATTCGCAGTCGTAAAAATATGCCCATTCCGAAAATTTGCTGGCTAAAAAGTATTTTGGTTAGCAAATCTTAAATTTATCAAGTTGAGCTACCTGTTGTCGTTTGTGAAAAAACTTGTTCACACAAAACGTTGAATTAGTTAGTTCTAAATACATTTCTCTGAATAAACTGAATCATGCGCTTATGAACGGCATGACAATTTGTCGGGTTTTTTGAGGCAATTATCACCTTAGTTGAGGTGACGACATGATTCTAGTGTAGAATCTGCGAAGAAATTTAATGGTCTATTACTTGTATTGTATGTATTACTTATACTGTTACTTATTCTGTGGGTCTATGTGAAGTTCCCAAACCGTACTGGGCGTGAGAGTTACGGTCCAAGCCCTCTCACTCTAAGAGGAGGTCTGTGCTCTGCAGAGAGAATAAAGGCTGAGATTACTAGCAGTGTTTATCGTCCAATAAAAGCTTTCAAAAACACCTGTAGATGTAAAACAATGTGCGATACATTACTATTGTAACAATGGCATTATCTTTCACAAAAAAAAACTAGAAATGTCCATGAGTTTACCAAGGGCATTATCTTCGAACATCGTACAAAGATGCAATAACTATAAAGGTTTATATCTACCTCCATTCCAAGTTATCTGGGCCAAGGTCAGATGCGCGGCGCGGGTAATCCTGGACCATGTTTATTTGAGAAACTGCGTTATTAGCCAAGACATCAAGGGACATTAATATTTCCTTGAAATTCAATGAACTGCCCCTAATTTGTATTGTGGATATCTTTATAATGTCTCTGACGTGTAGTGTAGGTATCTGCTGACTGCTCAAAAGTTTGATGTATTTAAATTACTGACTTTTGCCCGCTACTCCGTCTACGCAAAATGCGTTTATCGCAATCCCACAGGAACTACGCTTTTATTTTCGTACATAATGTAAATATAATACATATAATAATAATAATAAGTAATGTAATATATGATATGATACTTGATACGACACGATATTTTCTTTCTTAACCTACTGGAAGGCAAAATAGAATGAAAACGAGGTAGAGGAAGACCAAGATTGACCTATTTTAACCAGGTGAAGGAAAGGGTGGGCGTCTTGTCGTATCAGGAAGTCAAACAGAGACAAGAGCATAGCTCTTAAATTTAAGAAGAAGAAGGAGACATAATATAAATAAGTTCACAGTCATTGTCAAAGGTTAAATTGTAAAAATCACATGATGAGTAAGTACAGTCGAACCATTTGATTCTTGACCCGCAATAGAAAGTTATCATAGTAAGTGTCTTAAATAAATTCTCTTGTCAAGCAAAGCAATGTCACAGTGACTTTTTCCATGAAAAGGTTCCACAGTGGCTCACAATTCAGTTGGTTCGAGTGTGCATTGACGTAACACGAGAGAGGCATAAAAAAACCTTTTTAACGTTTTCCTGCTAAATATGAGTGGATTAAAAACATAATTAACCATTTTTCTTAAATTTTACTTATTTTTCACAGTAAGAGTTAGACCACTATTATCTTACATAAATGAACTTCATTTGATCTGTTTGCTTCCTTAAAATTAACGCAAATCAAAAATAACACGTATAGACAAAGACCATGATTCATTCTGATTTTCCCAGGAACAAATAACACAGGATGAGTCACACGCAGCTTGTTCCCGTAATAAGATTACTTCTCCAGGACTTAGCGGGATGGCGGGTCCGGAAATGATCCTGGGTGTTATCTGGATCATTTTTGCGGGTAAATTCGGGTTTGTTAATGTTGATAGGGGGTATTTCTACTTTTGGGCGACAAGAAAAGGCCTTTTTGTGGCCATGCCGAGATATTACTTTCATAGTGTATTCTGTCGATGTATGATTCTATGAATCCCATCCCAATGCCTTAAGTCGGTGTAAATCAGTCAATTCTTTCGTGGGTTAGTTGGGATTCTATAAACAAAACTCGAGCGAGGTATCAGCGCTGCGCTCGAATTTTAAACATAATTTTACCAGTTTGCTCGTAAGCATTGTACCTAATACTAAGTTTACATGACCTTAGTACTTTTTGTCATTACATTGACATACTTTTCAGGTGGTAGGACCCTGTGCAAGCTCCGCCCGGATTGCTACCACCATCTTGCTCGCTAATCCTGCCTGGCGTGGAGAGTAAGACAGCCGGTGAAATTACTTGCACGTGAGGTATCCCATCTTAGGCCTCTAGGTTGGCAACGCGTCTGCAATACCCCTGGTGATGCAGATGTTTATGAGTGGTGGTGATCACTTACAAACAGGAGACCCACTTGCTCGTTTGCCATCCAGTCGAATAAATAAAAAATACTTTATGCATGGCCCCCTAGTGTGAGTCTTCCAGTAAATTTATATTGTTAACACCCTTAACTGTATCGAATGATGATAGCAAAGATTCTATGCCATGGGGCAACTGCAAAGGGTCATTTCAGAGTGCATTTGACAAGCCCCAGTCTGAAGATAAGTTAACGATTTGTCATCCACAGATAGAGAGAGATTAAAAAGTAATGGCTGAACGCTTGTTCGAAGTGGTTTTGCGTTTGTCATTGGAGTCGCAAATCCGCCTGTAGCAAGCCGGAGCAAAAGTAATGATAGTGACTCACTCGACTCGATCGTAGGCTGTGATACCATTGTAACTCGATTGGATATCGTTCTAATCGAAATACTTTGCAGTTTTAACTTATAATTGGTTCTTCTGGCATGTTATTGGGTCAATGAAGGTTTCTTGACAGGCGGAATATCACTGGTCCCAAAGGAAGACCAGCGCCGTTCGCGAGACCGGCAGATTGCTGATTTGGGACCATTACGTGACATGCATAGGTAACTATTTTATTTTTATTTTTTTAATCATACTTCTAATTTTTGTCACGAATAAATTTGTCCGTTTGACGTGACGGTCTTGGTTGCGCATGCGCATGTTGCGGTTTGCTCGTTTATTTATTTAATCAATCACAAACTTGACACAAATATGTGTTAGACAATACGGCCTCTGATTTATGCACCAAACTGAGTCTCGCAAACTGTCAAAATTTGTACATATTTACAAAATGTTTCGAGAGCGCTTGTCACTGCTTAAACTTAAACAGAGTCCTCTCCCCTCCACACTGCTATCAGTGGATGTGTGTGTGTGTGTGTGTGTGTGTGTGTGTGTGTGTGTGTGTGTGTGTGTGTGTGTGTGTGTGTGTGTGTGTGTGTGTCTTGGCATTTCGACAGTTCGACATCTAGTTGTCCCAGTCCCACGCCAAAATTTACAAAGACAAACACAACAATTAGACAAGACAAAAGACACAAGTCAGTGTTTTTTCTCAAGCGATAATGCGACTTTCAATAGTGCCACTGTAACAGATACACACCCTTGTCGCGAATAGATATTCTGAGCTGTCGTGAACGTGTGACTCCTAATATATAGTGCTTACTGTGTGTGCCACATGCCATGAGGACTGCATTCTACGACATTATCGCCACTACGTCAGCCACGAATTGTAAATAGTGCAATCTGCCATTCATTACCGTTAGCGTCTGTTGTTTGGTCACATTGTTACGGCAACTGCCAAAGTATAGACCTACGCTATATGTATTACCTGTTGAATGCTTTGACAATTGGCGTGACAATGTGGGAAACGTTTACATAACTACAGAAAATTGCCACAGAAAATAATATCGTAAAACGACTGCCCTGACAAATGTCAATTAGTGGTAAAATTGTACCTTTTTTTATTAGTATGCTTCCTTGGTATACAAAGTGTCACACGCAATAATAATTGTTGGCATGGCAACACTGACCATGCAGGTAGTGCTATGTGGCTAAGTGGTGGGAGGAAGGGAGGAGTTTTTAAACTTTTTCAGAACGTGGCTCCCCTTGTTTTGTAAAATCGGCAGCAATCGGGCATAGTTTCCTTGCTGTACCCAAGACAAAAATTCTATTTCACTAGGTTAGGTACTTACTATGTTTTATTGCAGTCACACACAATTCAACATCGTAAGCGTCATAGAAGATTGGTATTACAGAAGCTAGGTGTTAAATTTTCATTTTACTTTTAAGATCAGACTTAGAAAGAAAGAAAGAAAGAAAATACATTTATTCGGAAAAGTAACAAACTTGAACGATTACAGTTACAATTCACGAAACGGATCCACCTCAGCATAATGCCGGCTCAGGAGCTAGCGCTGGTCTTCCGGTGGGACCGTGAGGCCGTCATTGCAAGCTGCGCGCACGACCGGACCGTGTCTATTGTGAACGCGACCGTTTAAAGTCAGCGCTACCAACACAAGCATGTCATGTGCATGACATTGACAACTGACACGTCCAACCATACGCTCAGCAAGCAAGACGAAAAACAAACACTTAGATTACTTTTTGTCAGCCGGAGTTTCGTCTAGCCATTTCATTTAACGGCCAGTGTTACTCAGCATGAGTTACTAGCTTCTTATTTTAAACTATGAAGTGTTCGTTCGCCCGCCATAAATCCCAAGACGGTTTCAAAAATAGAACGTTATTGATCGCGACTAGAAATAACGTTATTGCATTATTTTTCCACAACGCCATCTTTGATCGGAAACTGAGATTGGAAATCTGTAGATGAAAGATTAATGTACGTTGCTACATTGCTGTTGGCAGTTTTAATATTAGAAGTTTACCAGAATGCTCCAAAGCGTGACGATAAAGGCGCTAAACTATGTGGGTAATTAATGTACCAAACGCTGCAGTATTAATGAAGAAATGACTTGATTCATGATACTGATACTCCGCAAAATTATGTTCAGTTTAAAATATATTTACAGATTTGTTTTTGTATTCATGTAATGAAATAATTATTTAACAAAAATAATTATTTATTTAATGAAATAATTATTTGGTCCATAGGGGAAGTAATATGTAAATATTAAGCACGAAAACAAGTGAACACTACTCGAAGTCGAATACAGATGTGTAGTGTGCATCCTACGTATGTAATATACTTATAATATACATAGCTTACGAGGCGTGGAAATGTGAAGATGTGAGTGGAGTCCCTAAAACGATCACGTTACTCGGTATCCTAGACGCCGTATCTCAGGAATATCTGAGTTAGGAATAGTAAATCTTTCTCGTATTTTCGGGGTGAAGATGAATCTAAAGAAGCAATTTGTTTTTACAGCAGTCCTTTTATTAGGAGAGCACACTGTAGAGCACACTAGAGGTACGAAAAAGAAAACTAAATGCGATCAAATAAGAATAATGTATAGTGCATTTAAAATGAGGGCTATCGCGTATGAATTCGCCGCTAAAGGCGCTAGTGTAGCGAGAGGTTTCAGAAGTATATCAGATGTCACTGTTTTTCGGGGAGCTACGTCGGTTTATTTAAGTATAATTAGAATAATTTTGTAGATATTTTGCAATACTTGAAATGAATTATGGCAAATATGCGTTACGGGGCAATGAATATCTGTGTTTTGAGACAGTTTTGTTGTTTTTCCGAACAAAACGGGACTACGCAACACTGGCATGCTCGATAATTTTGGTTTTCAGGTCCGTAACAACAAACTAACCACTATACTTCAAACAGGACCTTTGTCTACAGTGGCGCCAACGGTGAGCGCCAAAACGTTAGCCCTCATTGTCTTACTTGCCAGCTATAAAAAAACTTGCCAATTGCGAGTCGCACTTATGCAAGTTCTTTCAAATTCGCAGGTCTACACTGTAGAAGTTTGATTTTTCCACTGTTTCAAGAGATAGCAGATCTGAGTGTTTTATATATCATACAAAGATGCATATCAGATGGTTCTTGCCGCGTTCGGAATTTTTCCACGCTTCAACCACGATCGATGGAGCGTTAAACAATTAGAGAGTTTACTTTACTCGTAACATCGGTCGGGTCCTAATTAGGGATGGTAATCGATGGTGAAATAATTGATTAATTGATAATCGATTATTTTAACTGTGTCGATTTCAATTAATCGATTAAGGGCGCTCATAGTATCGATTAGTCGATTAATCGAATCGATATCGAACATTCCTACGGTGTTGCCAGGTGTACCGCTTTTCCGCGTTTTACACCGCCTTTTATTAGGAGGTACGGCATACTAGGTGCGAAATTCAAACTTTTTACAGTTTAAATGTGTTTAAAGTTGGGTGACACTATTTCCCGGCCGTAAAATACTGACATGGAAATACCGACCCGATATTTCGTGTACACGCCCATAGAAACTCTTGTCAGTTTGACACCCATTTTATTTCACTTTAATAAAAATAAAAAAATAAAATCGTAAAATATCGATTAATCGGTGTAAAATTATCGATTTACATGGATTAATCGATTAATCGATTCGATATCGAACATCCCTAGGTCCTAAACAATACAAATCACGATTAGATTAAAGCTGCGTTTCCACCACAGAAGTTGCGAGAATATGTTTTTCATGAACCAATAGAAACGCTTAATTTACCTATTCTCGCTGCTCAGCTGTTTCCACAAGAGCTGTGCTGTGCGAGGACAGGTAAATGAAACGCTTCTATTGGTTCATGAAAAACATATTCCTCGCAACACATCCTCGGACATCTTTGGTGGAAACTATTGTTCCAAGTTATCATAGTGAGCAGAATTTGTGGCCAGGCCACGAAAGTAATTATAACAGTAATATATTACTTTACATTATTTCTAAGCAGCTACTAGTCGTAAATCATGTTAATAAAATTATAATATATTAACTGTATTTGCCTCTAGTACATCACGCAGATGTAAAATGTAATCTAATGTAAAAATTAACACCTCGATGCTCTATCTCTTTCGCACGCCACTCGTCCCCTTTCACTTCGCTCCAATTAGCTAAGAATACAAAGTTAACTTTGCCGCTGGATAAATTTGTAACCAATGTAACTGCATATTAAATTTGCGAGCTTGTTTATAGGTGAAGCTATTCGCAACTGTGTAGGTAAGTTGGTGTTTTTGCACTGTGCGTATGGGAAGATCGAAGTAGCTGTAAATGTTGGAATATTGAGGTTACGATTATTTTTATTTTATTAAGGTGATTACAGTACAGTATAAACAATTAACTTAAGAGACGAAGCAAATCACACCAAAATGGTGCACTTAGATCTAGAAAAAATCTCGATAATTATGGATAGATGATTAGGTACCTATGGCAAAATCTAAAACTAAAGTGTAACCTAAAGGAGTGGCCACACTGCTGCTCACAATACGCAAACGGCGCGGAATCGCAGTGACGTGCCGTAAACGTCACGACTTTTGGTAAAGAGCATGCGGTAAAGTCCTGTCATTTACGGCACGTCACTGCGATTCCGCACCGTTTCCGCAGCGATGTGGAAAGCATGCAATAAAAACAGTGCATCACTACGATTCCGTTCCGTCACCGTTTTTTAAGCAGCGGTGTAGTCGCGGCCTAATAAAAATCAAAAATTGTATTCTGCAAGTAGGCTGACAAGGGCTCATTTACATTACATGTAAATACTTCCAGCGCTTTCGGAAAGACCATCATTTCATTGCCAAGAAGAATGCGCCGCAAGAAACTTGTCAGAAAGTTTTTTTTTTTTTTTCAATACAAAATATATTACGTATAACTAACTAACGCGGGTAGTACATATAGTGCAGTGTTTCCTGAACTTTTCCCGTCATGGAGAATTAAATAGGTCTGTCGAAATGAACTAGAAGAATTTCTTTGTTGAGTGGTGGGCAAACTTTCTTCATGGGGGGCATATTGGCATTTTATACTTTTTTGCCAAATATGAAATTACATATATTATGATCGCGGGCCATATAGGTAGGTTGGTAGGCCGGGGTTGGCCCGCGGGCCGTACTTTGCCCATCACTGGTTTAGTTCATTGATATATGGACCACCGATTAACGCCTGATTCAATAAATTATTCCCTGTCGAAATATTACTGGAAAAAAAGTGTTTACTTAGGTACTGCCTACGTACGAAATTAAATGATGTCAAAATTTATCTGAACTGGGCTGAAGATCCCTGGCACACATGCAACGTACTCCCGTGTGGTTAATGGACCCCATCCATTTTGATTTAGATTTTTGACTGTAGTTTCGGCGAATATTCTGTCGAAACCAAAATTAAAGCGAAACTTCGTTTTGACGAATGCACCAAAACCGAAAGTTCGATCAGATACTAGTACCGTTGGTGTTGGTTCGTCCCCATTGCTCCATTCATGCTATAAAAACGTCAGTATGTCGTTATTACCTACCACTCATTGTCCAGGGCCGGTGATTTACGACCCGGTTAAGGTTAACTGCGAAATTAACCCGCTGTCAGACGTCTGTAATCCGTGAAGGATCGGTTCGGTTCGGAGAAGATCGTATTTTTATGAATTTTGTCGACTCGTTTTGGTGTGTAAAGGCAGAGAGTACTTAAAAAGTTTGAAATAACGTTTTGGGAAACTGAAGTGGCAGTGGGCGGGGCACATTGCCCGTTGGACTGGTGGCCGATGGGGTCAGAAGGTTCTCGAATGGCGTCCGCGGACCGGGAGACGAGCTGTCAGTAGGCCTCTAACAAGATGGAGCGACGACCTGGTTACGTTGGATGCGGACAGCACAAGACCGGTCTGAGTGGAGTGGGAGGCTTATGTCCAGCAGTGGACGTCTTTCGTCTGACATGATGATGATGATACATTTTTTATTTACGCCGAGTTAAGTACCTACTTGAAGCTTTCTTGGGAGTTCCTTGCGGCGCATTCTACTTGACCATGATTGATTATCTATCCAAAAGCGCTGGTGAAATAGGTAAATAAAAAGGTTTGTGAAAGAGCATTGCATATTTTATGATACACACATTAATTTTGACTTGAAATTTCACGAAAACAATTGAAACGACGTGAAATCACAAAATGAAAATAGCGAAAACATTGCAAATTTGATAAGCATGCCAATAATAACAGAACGTCAGAAATCGTCAGAAGGTACTGGTACCTCATGAAGTGTGTCACACTAAAGCAATTTCAACCACTCCTGACACGATGTCAACGATAAGTGTTAAATTAAATGGTGGTACAGCACGACCCGATTTCTAGTCCTATTCACGCGTAAAAACTTCTATCAACTTCGCCATAAAGTTCAATTCCGAACGTCAACAATCTAAAGCAATTTGAACCGAAATGTAAACTGAATTGTGTACTGGCAGCCATTAAATCGGACTGTCGCTTACGACATGCGTTAACTGACGATTTGTTTAAATTGAGATTTACGATGGAACTGGGCCAGAGTCTTGTAATCAAATACAAACCTTAGAGCCTCTACACTGGCGGTTTGTGGGCGATTTGAAAATGAAGGGAACGCGCAACGCTTTCGTCGCGAGTGCGCAACGATTTAACAGCGAGCGAGCAGCGGGTTAGCTGCAGAATAAGAAAGCCATATTGTACACACACTGTCGTACAATAAAGCTTGGAACACTTGAGAGCGGTGGCGGTGCCGCACCGCTCCGCCTCCTCCGTCAGTGTGTTTCTAGCTTAATAATTTGGCGTCCTTCGCGCCATACGCTGCTAAAGCCGCGTTCACATTTATCTGTCGTGTTGTGATGCTTTCTGTCTCTCTCACTCTCTATAGCTTTGATGCGACACAACACAAGCCGTCACAACACCCATATGTGAACATAACCATATAATGTAAAAATCATGTAAAATGTATGAAACCGATACCGTTCTGATGCGTCACGACACAACACGACAGATAAATGTGAATCCGGCTTAATCCGGCGCGCGCTCGCAGCGAAAAAGGACCGCACACGTAAAAAGACCGCATCGAATAGGTACTTGTAGGTCTATCCGTAGAGACCTGCGATGCCACAGACATGCAGACATTAGCGTTAAACTCATCCTTTTTTGGCATCTGACTGATCACTGAAGTTAAATAAGTTTTTGGTAAAAAATTCATTTTTAATACAAGCTGTTTTTTCTGACTGTACTTTTTGTTGACTGTACTTGTATTGTCTTGTCACTCAAACTACATTTGCATGCCAAATTTCAAGTCGATGCCATTAACCGTTGAAGAGTTCCGTCCTGTGGAGACGATCCTGGGGGGGCTACTCCGAAATTCGAAAATCGAAGTTCGTGTCGTTCCGCCCGTCTGACACATATACTATTTAACACGAGAGTGAGAGGGACGGTAACGATACGAACGATTTTCCAATTTCGGAGTAGGCCTCAGGCCGGACTACTCGTACCAGTTCCCTATTTCTAGTATTCCTAGTTTTCTATTTTTATTTAAATTATATTACTTTCTATTTGTTTCTTTTTAGATTTACTTTTTTGAATTTATGTCGCCTTCCGTGAAGTCGCCAAGCGGTCTCAGCGGAAGACCAGCGTTGGCCTCTACGGCCAGCACTATGCTGAGCTGAGACCGTTTCGCGATTTCGCAAATACTGTCATTAATATTTACTTTATACTTGTTTTATTTTGTGTACTTATGTAATTTGCGAAATGCGAATAAACGTTTTCTATTTCTATTTCATGAAGCTACAAATTACAAGCGGTAGTCTTTGTTTAACAATATGCATTGAAAAGAGATTACCGCTTGTAAATTGTAATTGTAGCTTCGGGCACAGGACGTCACTACCAGATTATTGTTTGTATTGTCTGTCAAGTCAATCCAACTACTGAAAGTTGGTCGAATTTAACTTGCAAGATTTGATTACAGACAGACAGTTAAAAGCTTGTAAAAACAGCAACGGTGCTAACCAGCGTAACATTTCGTTCTGTTCCCCCTCCCCCACTTATTAGTGTGAACTTGCAGTCTCGAATTCCTCAAATTTACTGCACTCAGGTATGAAACAATAGAGTAACGTAACAGCTAATGCACTGGCCTCAAAACCGGCGGCGCGTGAGGCAACGTCCGATGCATCTCGGGGGATGAAGCAACCGTTTCGACAGCCTATGTATGTATGTCGGCAGTTTGCCGTGAAATTTCTGGAATGTAACAATACAAGGTGTTAATTTTTTTCCAAGTAGCATAATATACAGCATGATCAATCCAAATGGGTCAGTACAGTAGGGAAAAGTCAGAAACTGAGATGAGAAATAAAAATGGCATTTTTTTTTTACTCATCGAATCCTAGTGCCACGATGCCGCGGACAGACAGACATTGCAGTCAAACTTATAACCCCTATTTTTACGTCGGGGCTACGAATAATAATCATTCGTAGCGTCGGGGGTTAAAAATAGTTGCACCTCTCTAGATGCAAAAGCAAGATGTAATGCATCTGACACCTATTTACGTGATCAAGTCTTAATTTCCAAGAGTGACAATAGTTACGCTTTATAAAACGGGAAAATTTAAAACCACACAATCACGATATGTCAGGGTGAAACACACACAGTATGCCTATCAACCAGGCCTACGCGTCAGTTCCAGACTAATTTTGGCGTATTGCCTATGCACTTTGTATTTTGTATGCCTATACAGCCTGTCGAACAATACGTCGAGTTTCATAATCGGAACAAACAATACGATCGTTATCGAAATTCAAAATCAAATTGTAACGGCTGATGACCGGCGTAATGCGGTGAGAGCGGCTTGCGCAAGAGTGGACCGTCGGTAAAGCTAATCTGTTACTTTAGTCTATTCCAGATAACATTAATAATAATAGTTAATTTGAATCATCATAATATATGATCATAGTATGTACATATGCATGTATTTAAACACTTTATTGTACATAAAACACAAAAGTGATATAAAAAAACAACAAAACAAAAAGAGTATACAGGAGAACTTATCCCTAAAAGGGATCTTTTCAAGCTAAAATGGCATGAGTGTTAGTAATAAGATAAATTCTAAAAAAATAGGTTGATATAGGTAAATTCAAAGGTTTGACTGATAGAGATCCCTTAAAGGGATAAGTCCGCCTTTGTATAAGTATCTCAAAGTTTTTCAATTGTGTTTTGTTTCTTTTCTTTTGTACAATAAAGAGTTTACATACATACATACAAAATAGTGTTAGCATTAGTTAGCCAGGATATGAACATTGGTGTTAGAAAAACATATGTAGCCTACCGACATACGGACAGTCAAGTCTGGTTGAAAACATTAGACTAATCTCTGCACCTATAAAACTTACAACTGTATAATTTAAACAATTATATTATTAATTTTAAACATATTTGTGCTATACAATGCAGACTCATACCTACACAGTTCCCGCTGTCTCTCTATAACGTCACTTTTTACGTTCTGAATCAAGCATCCTAACATGCACTATGTTACACCAACTTAGAAAAATTGATCAACCCCTGACACTGTACCTGTGATGTATGTCATGTATCATCTTGTGTTTGTCTAACTTGGTATTTTAATTACTGTGGACCCAAAATCAGCGTCGTGGCACCGCGTGCCATCACATGCTGAGGTGTCTTTTTTTGTATCAACTACATATGTATATATTATTGTTTTGTTTAGCTGTATTATTCTACTCGTAGTTGTTCAAAAATAAATATTTTCTATTCTATTCTATTCTACTGTCATTTGAAAGTTCAAAATCTCCAAAACAGCTGAACCGATTTTTATCTAATACTAACAAACTACACAATTTTCCGGGATAAGACTATCCTAGAAAGAATCTTAGTATCTCAAGCTTTCTCCATACCATCATCTAAATCGATTCAGCGATTCAGACGTGAAAAGGTAACAGACAGACGGACAGACAGTTTTCGCATTTATATATTAGTCTCGATGATATCTGGAACAAACTATACGTCTGCCGTACTTGATATTGTAGCATATGAATTATATTACGCTTACATTGAGTTTTAAAACGAATGGCCCATTGCAGCGTCTATGAGATATGAGGAGTCATCGTTTTCTTTCCCATTTGCATTTATATTAAATACAAGAACCATCAAAATTTGAAAATGTTTCATGGACAATAGAACATGTGGCCATAATGCTTGCAACTGCGTCGAAATATCGGGAGATTATATACGTCTCAATGCTGGGCACAGTCAATGAGAGGGCGTGCCTTAGTTCTCGCGCCTAGTGTGAATTGGAAAATTTACTTACACAATGAGGGCTATCGCGAATGAATTCGCCATTAGAGGCGCTAGTGTAGCGTGAGGTCTCCGAAATGTCAAATCTCATAGTTTTTGGGTGAGCTACGCGGGTTTATTTATAATTAGAATAATTTTGTGAATATTTTGCAATATGTGAAATTAATTATGGCAAATATGCGTTCCGGGGCAATGAATGTCTGTGTTTTGAGACAGTTTTGGCTTTCGGAAACCTTTGTCCACCCTTTTTTCCGAACAAAACGGGGACTATGCAACACTGTGGCATGCTCGATATTTTTATGGTACGGTTTTAAGGTGTATTAAATATGATTTTAATCTAAACTTTGTTTTCACGCCCGTAATAACAGACTTTGAAAGCCATACTTAAAAACCTCACGCAACAGTGCGCCATCTAGTGAGACAAAAAACGATAGCCCTCATTGAATTGCTTCGCAAGTTTGTGCAGGATGCCTCACGAAAATTTCCTTCAGCGAGCCCAGATTTGAACGCACAATTCTTTGCTTGAGAGGTTATGATTATGATGTTATGTTACTAGGCCACAGCCGCATAAAAAAAAGAAAACAAATTATGTATCATGTGTGTGTAATAATGAAACTCTATTGTACAAAAAGTAAATACGGAAAGGTTACAACAACAAAAAAAGAGAGTCCTATTTGACCTTCCTTAAGTTCACTCAGCAAAAATTATCAATTTTGAGATACGAGCTTTTTTAAAAGTAGTGACGTTTTCCGGTTTTGCAAATCACTTCCGCAGTTACGTCACCAGTCTGTTGCACTGGCGCCCGCGCAGCGACGTCGCCAATACCCATATATTACCGAGTCGTCCCGGTCAACTTCGGTAGTCTGCCTACTTGCATTAATTATGAAAGAGGTCTATATCGACTGGTCGAAAATTGTTAGTCATAATGTAATGTTTGTCATAATATAATGTTTGACATAACTATTTTTTTCTCTGAAACAATTTATTATTCAGAATTGTTATAAAACAAACCTAACCTATAGAGATCTACAGGACAAAATTTATAAAAAATGTACGGTTTCAGCGGGAAAAAAAATCAAGACTAACAAAAATTATGACAAACACATTATGACTTATTAAATTATTTCAGTCGAAAGGATCTCTTATGAAAGACGACCGGAAAGGCTAGTTAGCGACTCTGACTATGGAGCTGGAGGTCCCGGGTTCGAATCGGGGCAGAATAAATCCGAAACATTTACAGCAGTTACAGGGATAGTTTGGCTGGCTGTTCACCCTTGTGAAGGTTTTTCATCCGAAGTTTTGCTTCAGTTTCAGTATGATTGGAAAATGCCGGATGACCTGGCCAAAGCTGCGGGTCGCTTCCAACTGAAGCAACTGGCTGTATGGGGGAGGCCATGTCCAAAAGTGGATCAAACAACAACTAATCTACGTTCAGTGGATGTGTAGGAGGCCTAGGAGGCGTTAACCAGTATTGTAAAAACTGCTTTTGTTTTGTTATCCAAGTAAACGAGTACCTACCTCAATATAGTCACATTAAATAGTCACAGCTTTGACACCACACCATACTCTTTGAATTTCTCAACCATATTTAAAATATCCTGTAAAACATTGAGAGGGGTGTTCAATCAAAGAAAAGGAACCCAACCAGAAACATTCCAGGTTATCGCGCGTTCTCTCCGGAACTGTGCATTTTTCCGGGATTAAAAGTAGCCTATGTCGCCAAAAATCACGTCGAACCGTCACTCAATTGCGGCGTGAAAGACGGACAAACATAGAAACACCCTTTCACATTTATAATATTAGTATGGATTAATTTAAAAACTTCTTTATTAATACGAGTAAGTACCAATACTATAACTTCGGAAGTTCAGACAAGTCTTGTCACAGACCAAACGCCAACAATGTCCTTGGTCCAATGTCATGGCCCGAGCCTTATTTAGCGCAGCTGTGAATACGCGTCGCCTTATCCTGACCACCTGTCAACATGTCATGTCATGTTGACAAGTCTACGTGCCGTCGATATGATTGTCACAGCACGTGCCTCTCCTAATGAAGCTGGCGTCACGTACGTTGTAACATCGTCAAATTAACATGCGTATTTGCGCTCATAGATAGGTAAACCGCCGTGAGCACCTGGGGGGCTACTACCAAATTCGAAGTTCGTATCGTACCGTCCCTCTCACTCTCGTATTATATATTAGCGTCAGCGGGACGCCAAGATACGAAAGTTCCAATTTTTCACTTCGTAATATAGGGCCTGCAGTGCAACCTTGTCTCAGTTAAGTACCCGTCATTGTGTTTAGACGACCGGATGGCCAAGTGGTTAGAGAACCTGACTACGAAGCTTGACGTCCCGGGTTCGATTCCCGGCCGGGGCAGATATTTGTATGAATAATACGAATGTTTGTTCTCGGGTCTTGAATGTTTAATATGTATTTAAGTATAATATATAAGTATGTTTATCCGTTGCCTAGTATCCATAGTACAAGCTTTGCTTAGTTTGGGACTATAGGTCAATTGGTGTCAAGTGTCCCATGATATTTATTTATTTATTGTTTTCATCAAGGAAGCCACTGGACGGTTTGTTTATCGTGTAAACGTTTTACTGCAGGTCGGTCTTACAGCGGCTTTTTGTACGGTATTCATGAACTTGAACTGCTGTGTTAAGAGGATTATGAAGTAAAAACAAAAACTGGCTTCTATCGGTTTTATATTTTTTGGCATAATCTCTTATCGCATAATCTTGTTTGGTGTGAGTATATGGTGTGAAACTGTACAAACGTATACGTGATGAAACCTGCACAAACCTGCGAGGCAATTCAATGGTGTGTGTGTGGTTCCCAATCCGCACTGGGACCGCGTGGGAACTGCGATCCAAGCCCTCTCATTCTGAGAGGAGGCCTGTGCCCAACAGTAGGACGTATATAGGCTGGGATTATTTAATCTATTTCCAAACATCGGGAAAAGTTAGATTATCTCAATCGGAATACGACATGGCACCGAAATATCAATCAATTATTGTATAAATGAGTGACATTTTCATATCTATTAATATGGTACTTTACTTAGTGAAATGTCAAAATAATTTTCCGATAAGTATACTACGATGGAACACTATATCCACTACATATGTACTAATTAACTGCTTGTGAGACGGAAGACCAAATATTTTACGTCTCAGCAATTCTGATAAATACTGTAGTACGAGTATTATACCGGGTGTGGCCTGTACTGTAATACGAGCAAATAATTAAAACATAGATCGTACTCCTAAAACTGAACAACCTCAGTTCAGTGACTTTTAAAAATAATGGAGCCTTTTGATTTTCCTTTTTTCATACAAATTAAATATTGCTAACAGCGTACGCCATCCTAGAACACAACTGACGTCGCCTGTCACGCTACAAACATCAAGCATTTTGCTTTACATTGCTTCTTCGATTAAACTTTAAAGTGTAATAAAATTAAAAAATAAAAATATTTTTAAAAGTCGCTGAACGAATGTTATTCAGTTTGAGGAGTATGATCTATGTTTAAAAAAAAAATTAAGCTTTTTATTTCAAGCAAAAAAAAAAAACAAAAAGCATTTTACAATAATAAAAGTGAGTCCTTAATCCTAATTTTAAGGATTTTGCGTGGTTTTGATTATTTGCTCATATTACAGGCCACACCCGGTATGTATTCACGGATGTTAACAAGTCCAGATATCTGTCCAATTCGATACGTCCTTGTCCGACAATTGGTCGTATATTGAATTAGAGGAGCAACATATACATGTGTATGTGTAGCTACGGTCAAGGAGTTTAATTCATTGGCCACCATGGAAACATTTCACAGTAAACGTCATAGTGACATCGCGTTAATTAACAAGGAAAGTCGTAATGACTTTTCCTTTGAAAAGGTTCCATGGTGGCTAGGGTTGCCAACTTTTTTTACACGAAATAAAGTATATTTACGTCTGAGAAGGGAAATAAACAGTATTTTAGAAAAATGAACAGTATTTACTTCTTTTCATGTTTTAAAGACAAATTTTTGGATGCTTCTCGTGCAACCTATCAATTTAGTTTCCTTTTTAAAGCCTCACAGACGACAGAATCAAAACTAAAATTAAGATAAATAAGGAGGTAATTTTTTATTAAATTAACATTGACAGATTCGTTCTGAACCACCACTATTGTGACTCTGCTGTACTGACTTAATGTGTGTAGTGTTAGGCAATGTTGATGCTGAAACAGTAATTTACATACTTTATTTTAGTTCAACAGTAAAAGTATAATGTAGAGAAAAACAGTATAATACTGTTAATAACAGAATAGTTGGCAACCCTAATCCTTGTGACTGTACAGCAGCAATACGAGTTGCTGTTTGATTATTAATTAGGTTAATAATCTTGAGGGTCCTGCGTTCGGGTAAATAATATAATCAAAGTAGCCGACGGAAAGGCTAAAGATAGTATGCGTTTTCATAGTCATCATTCTGGCTTATCAGCTTTCTTAAATAATAAATAAATATCAAGGGACACTTGACACCAATTTGATCTAGTCCCAAACTAAGCAAAGCTTGTACTGTGGATACTAGGCAACGGATAAACATACTTATATAGAAATTATAAATGCGAAAGTGTGTGTGTGTTTGTATGTTTGTCCGTCTTTCACGTCGAAACAGATCGACGTGATTTTTCGCATAGAGATAGTTTATGGGCCAGAGAGTGACATAGGCTACTTTTTATCCTGAAAAAAAAAATGCACAGTTCCCGAGGGAACAGCGTGCGATAACCGAATTCCACGCGGGCGAAGCCGCGGGCAAAAACTAGTACTTATATAGATAAATACATACTTAAATACATTAAAAATCCAAGACCCGAGAGCAAACATTCGTATTATTCATAGAAATTAGAAATATCTGCCTGCCAAGCTTCGTAGTCAAGGTTCTCTAACCACTTGGCCATACGGTCTCCTTACCACGCCGTCTTAATACTTTAGGAGTTGCGTAATCTATGACTAATGTATGTTTCTTTTTTTTTTCAGGTAAATTTCCCTTTTGATACATCGAACTTACAAGCTTGATAAAATAGTGAGTACCTAGCAGCCGTCTACGTACATGATTTACTCACAACTCTCACAAGTCTACTCGTGACCACGGCCACTGCAATGTTGCCGAAACGTCGAGGTAAATATTACACGTGTGTGTTAGCGTGATAAGTCCCGTTTGTGGTATTTTGACTATGAGTGAAAATCACGAAAGTTTACAACGTTATAATTTACTTACGTTAATATAATTAACAAATAAAATATTAACATTATAGTATGTTTATACAAAATTAAAATGGGACTGGGCGGGACACGTCTGCCGCATGCATCCGGATCGCTGGGCCAAAGTAATCACCGATTGGGTTCCATGCGACGGGCACCGGAGCAGAGGCAGACCTAGGAGGAGATGGCGGGACGACCTGGACCGATTCCAGTCAGATTGGCAAGAGCTGGCCAAGAGTAGAGACGAGTGGAATAAGAAAGGGGAGGCTTCTGCCCGGCAGGGGGAGACATTATAAGATATTAAAAAAAAAAATACAACGCTACGGCCGAAACAACCACGGAAGACGTTCCTAAAATCTTTGTGGGTTGACCAAATAATCATCAATTACCTGATGTCTATTACATTTTTGCAACCGATGATTTGGCAAAAATCATGTTCCCATGATCTTCATCAAAGGGCACCAAATCACCTTGCAGCGAGATTAGGTCAACATAATTAAGATTATTAGATCGCGTCATCATCCAGTTTTTGCTCGCGAAATTGACAGTCATTGATTGATGTGTGGTGTGGACCTGACCTGAAATTATAGCGATCAGTGACAAGTAACAATATCGTTAGATGGCGTTAGTATCGCGACCTTCGTTTGACGTTACTGTCTTGCTTGCGATTGGCTCATTTAAACAAAACGTGACACAAATGTCAAAGTTGTCGAAAGGCCCTGACGATATAGATGTACTTAGTAAAAAGTTTTTACACAAGCCAAGTCAAATTCAATCTTATGCCAATGTCATACAGGCTTTGACATGGAAAAACTTTTCTCACTTTAACTATACTAGCGTCAACTAGCCTAAAAATTCCAAAAAACTTCACAGTGGTGTTCAGTTAAACCTGTCCAACCACCTGCTGAAGAAAAAGGAAGATTAATTTAATATTTGATGATTTTTTATTAATACCTACTATATCTCTAACAATTCTAATATTTTATGTAAAATCACTTTTCCTTCTATTTAGAGATGTACGAAACCGTCGGTGCGTGAGTCCGATTCGCACTTGACCGGTTTTTTTATTCAAGATAGCATGACTTTCATTGACGCATACTTTAAACATCCAGGGAGATTTAATAAAACCTCAATAAAACAATGATAACTATACCTATTTAATCTGAGCTCTCTAGACAAGACAACGCATCTATTCATCTTTCTGATGCTGCAGGTATATGTATAGGCAGTTGTCCTAGCAGCTAGGATCTAGCTTGTCGTCATGTGACCTACTTTTTCACCCTATTTCACAAAAATACAAAAAGCAGAGAAGTCTAAACAAACAAAAACCCATTAAAAAGTGTTTCAATCAAAAGTTGTATATAATTCGAGAATTGAAAGCAACCTAAATAAACTCCCAGACTACTGCAGGGCTACTACGAGACTCGAAGTTCGAGTCGTGCGGTCTCTCTGACACTTATACTATTTAAACGAGAGCGAGAGGGACGGTACGATACGAACATCGAGTTTCAAGTTTCGTAGTAGCCCTGCTGGATTCTGCTGGTCTAAATTAAATTTGTCGATTGTTTCAAACATTTTACATTAGTCGTGACCCTTAGAATCAAGATTATAAGTAATCATATTTAAGTTTGAGATTAGATTTAGTTAAGTTTACTAGGAAAACGTTTTGCCTATTAATAGGTACTACTTTAGGAAAGCGAACCGGCAGACGTTGCGGAGGTAGGCCCCCACCAAGGTTGATCCAATCTGAGCCTAAACTACGAACTGCAAAATTCGAACTTCGTATGTTGCCGTCCCGCTGATGCTTATATTATTTAAAACGAGAGTGAGAGTGACAGTACGACACGAACTTCGATTATCGAAGCTGAAGCTAGTAGGAGAAGAAGAAGGGAAGGTGAAGCTGGTAGGAGAACCACTTGGATGCGGGCAGCGCAGATCATTGTGAACTCTTTGCGGGTTGCCTTTTGTCTGCCAATGGACGTCTTTATTTCTTAAAAACATTAGTGCAGCGCTTTCTTTCTCATTTGAATCTTCAGAAAATAAACCGACGAGCCCCAAACAACATTAGGTACCATTATAGTTGTAGGCAGCGTTTCCACGAGAGTTGTGCGAGGATCTGTTGCGAGGAATAAAATATGTTTTTCATCTCTCCTGTTCGGAAAGTTTAATTTTCATGGGTAGATAGTCGGGTGGAAAATTGCTTTTTCATCTCTAGGGTGGAAAGTATTTTTTTTAATTTTTCGATTAGCCACGGAGTCGAAGATAATTGAGTTACGTCAATGGCATGGCCATCTAGATGCACGTCGTGACCAAGGAGCTTATATACAACACTGGAGGTTGAACGCCGAACATCCGTTTGAAACAATTTGATCTTTATTACGTCACGAACATATTCCATCTCTTTCAGTTAGGTTAAGAAATATCATAATTCATAGTCTGCTGTGGCAAGTGGCCAGGTCGAAAAGGTACCGTTAGAGGTTGGATATAAGTAAATTCAATGTATTATTATTCTCATTTTTTGTAGTATTTTACTTTCCTCACAGTCGAAATGAAAAGTAGAGTGTCTAACTCGGGTGAAATTACCTATTTCCCCTCGAACTATCGACGCTCTCACTTCGTTCGAGCGCCAGAAATATCTCGGCTGAAATGGGTCACTTTCCACCCTTGGTTATCAATCTACTAATTCATGAACCAATAGAAACGCTTCATTTACCTGGATGGGTACCTGGTACTAGTGAAAACAGCTCAGCGGATCAAAGATATGTTAATGAAGCGTTTCTAATGTTCATGAAAAACACATCCTCGCCCATTTCTGGTGGAAATACAGCCGTACTGTACAAACTGATAGTCGCTTGAGCTCCTGTTTTCCTTCCAAAGCATAAACACCGATCGTCTCATGTTTATCAGAATCCTAAGCGGAAGCTCAGAAACAGTTACAAAATATTTTGAATCTCCAACGTTCAATAATGGTATTAGCGCGTCGCGGGAATCCATTGTGTTGTAATCCGGAACCATGGATCCGTTGAAGCCTATAATGCCAAGGCAGTGGAAATGTCTGGCAGAAGTAAGAATTACCAAATGGAAAATTTAAAAGTCCTGAGGAATGGCCTGATTTCCTTTAAAATTTAAATTTGATTTTTATTTGACGACCTAGCGACGACGATGAAGCTTGAGGTCCCAGGTTTGATCCCGGTCGGGGGTTTGCTCTCTGGTCTTGGATGTTTAATAATAATGAGGTTCTTGATAGGCGAAATATCACTAGATGGAGGACGCAAGATTAAGTACCCATTTAAGGGCGTTTTAAAAAAAAGTGTACTTTTTTTTGAAATTTTGAAAAAAATATGGTTTTTCCTACTCACAATTTAGAGCACAATCGATTTCGATAGTTTAAAAAAATTCCCCGAAAAATGGCAGTCTTGCGACGTTTTTTTCCGGGTACAGCCTTTTCGCAACGTAACGTTTGGCAACCTGTTTCATTTCCCAACTTTTCATTTCGCAAACTAAAACTGTAAATATTTCAGGATTTATTTCAGGGCCATCGTGTAGAACCCTTTAGGTTAGGTTAGGTTAGTTTTATAAAAACCCCGAAATATTTACAGTTTCAGAAATATGAAACAGTTGGGAAATGAAAATTTGCGAAATGAAACAGGTTGCGAAACGTTATTCGCCGAAACATTAGTAAACCGTTTTTTTCATACACTCAGTATGGGCGTCACAAAACGGAGGCCGTAATGCCTAAAGTTTCTTACACTCGCGATCGCAATCAAATGACAGATTTCGCATACAAAAACTGTCATTTGATTGCGATCGCGAGCGTCAGAAACGTTAGGCAATACGGCCTCTGGCTCATAAAATTTTGTATGAAAAAATGGGGACATTTGTAGTAAAAAAACCATATTTTTTCCAAAATAAAAAAAAGAAAGGGTAGGTACACTTTTTTTTTGAAAACGCCAATTCTACGTTGAATTCACACTGAGGATACTGATTGTTTTTTGTTTTGTAGGTACATATGGTAGGCGTCTCAACAAGGGTTCTAACCCGTCAGTACCACCAACGCAACTGGTAAACAACAGGCGAATACAATTTTATCGCATCACCTATTAATTTAAAGACAAGTCGATTTTATTAGATCAGCTGAAGTAGGTTAATTTGTGTTTATTGGGACGTCAAATCGTTCCCATTTATCGCATCAGTGCTCGCCGCGGCTCAGCGTGGATGCAGGATTTTGTTTATATGTCATTGTGTTGGTAATACTAGCTTTTACCCGCGACTTTATGCGACCGAAATCTGACTAATTCCGTGATTTTAGTAAATTCCCGTGGGAAATATCGATCATATCTGTTATCATCTTAATCATCATCACCACATAGCATATAAAAGTCCACTGCTGTACCCTAGTGTAAGTTTTAGGTTACAAAATACGTTGCGGTCGCGTTTCGCGTTTAAATCTCAATTTGTATGGAAGCACGAACATCGCAAACGTTCCGCTAGAGGCTGTTCATGTTTGCATACAAATTGAGATTTTATATTTTGTAACCGAAAACTTACACTAAGGGCACTGGACGGCTCCCCGATGATTGCCATTGCGCTCTGTCTTCGACTACTCGCAGTCAGCTTCTACCAGCAGCCTTTCGCAAATCGTCGTTTAAGGGGGGCTCCCATACAACAAACGTAATTTTTTGCCGTTTTTCGCTCGATATTAATAACTGCAACAGGTAGACGCTTGCAATATTCACAGAATATTTAGTTGTATGATCACTTTAAAAGAAATTAGAAAAATGATTGATTGATAAATGTTATTACTCGGTCAAGGACTTTCTTTTAAATATGATAGTATATAACGTAATTTAACTAAATTTTAGTAAAGCAATGTTTCTTCGACGATGTTATAGTACATTGTGTCTTAAGGGCGGTAAATAAGGAATTACGAACGAGAGTCTATTAGAAGCCCGAAGACTGATCTCAAGTCCCGACTTATACATATTTATAACATTCTGATTCAATATTATGTAAATGAATTTACAATGATTAAATAAAATAAATAAATAAAATTAAAATAAATTTATATTTAAGGGGGGCTCCCATACAACAAACTTGTTTTTTTTGCCTTTTTTTGCTAATTTCTAATGTTGTATAGATAATGGTACGGAACTATTTGTGCGCGAGGTCCGACTCGCACTTGGCCGTTTTTTCTTACACGTCTAAAATGAGCTCAAGGGTCACTGTTTTCACAGCTGCATAGTGAAGTATTGGGATGAAAGACACGCCGTAAACCCGCCCACAGGGATTTATTGTCACTCCAATCTCTGTGACAATTGCGGTGACCACGATTGAGGAACTGGAAGATTGAGGAGACTGGCTATCTGGCTAAGTATATGTCACTAAATTAACTGTCTTTGACTTCAGTCCTTCGGTTTGTCCAGTTTCCGTAAATAAATTGTCCATTTTTAACCCCCGACGCCAAATATCATGTGACCCCTTTATTATTTACTAGGTATTCCTTTAATGAAGAAGAAGAAGCGTTCGCAGGCCTCCGACTAGGTGGACTGATGACATCGTGAGTTGCGGGCAACCGGCGGATGTAGTGGCGAGTTGTCGTTCATGGCATTCTAAGAGAAGCCCTTGTTCAGCAGTGGACGTCTTCCGGCTGATGATGATGATGATTCATTTACTTAATAGGCCGACGCCGTACTGTCTAACGCGCTGACGGTCGCGATCGCATTCACCATCTCTTTCTAACCCGTTTACCTTGACCTACTTGCCCGAATTTCACTTGCCATACCAACGTTTGCCATAAAATATATAGAACCGTGCTGTTTACAGGATTTTTTTTAAATGTCATCATATTGATTGTAGTAGGTAGGTTAGTTTAATATCAACTCTGAAGAAATTACTATTTCAGAAATAAATTACTTTACCTATGGCAAATGAAAATTCTAGAAAACGATACTTTCTAGCATATGAAATTCGGGCAAACGATAGAGAACCCTTTCTAACCTCGTCTTGTAGCGTGTGACAGAAAGAAGTGGTGAAAATAAATTGTGATTCCAAGTGTGCTAGACGAAGACGATAAAGCTTCAGAGGCTGTAATACGGCCTCTGGTTGACATTGGTGTAAACATGGGTACCTAATTTCGAGTCCGAGAAGGGATCTGATTCACTAAATCCAGCTCCGGTGTCGGAATCCGCTTATCGACTTCGACTCCTTTATTGACTCCGGTTCTTTCGAGCGATTACTAGTTTGTCTATGGCCGATCCGGATCGGGTTGGTACCGAGGTACTGAAGTACCGATTCGTCCTAATAACTCTTTTGAATCTGTGAGTCACTTCGGATATACTTACTACTGGCGAACCAGCTACGGGGAGCGGCTCTGAAATTGGTAATATGCTATCCCTCTTCCTCTCGTAATAAATGCTATTAGCGTGAGCGGGACGGCACATATCCGATCCGATTCGACGTGATTGAACGAAAGTGAAGTGAGTGCTGAATCGCCGATCGCGAGTTGTTCGATACAATAGGTTGGTCGGAGTTAAAAATTCGTCAGATTTGAAAGGAGTCCAAAAGGGATTCGGATCCGCTCGAGGATCTGACTCTTTTAAATCTTCAGATCCGGATTTACCCATCTCTACATTGGTGTGAAGCCTTGATTTTATAATAATTAAAATAGAAAATGGATGCTCCGCGCTTTTCATAAAAGCTTTGTCACACTATCGTAGTCCGCGGTCGCTATTCTGGGACCAACATAAACTGGGGGCGTTGACCTCCGGGGGGTGACAGATCGTTAATTAGTGACTATCTCAATACAATTGACGTGACTCATTCGCCATGGTCCGCCATGGTGTTTGAATAGTGGGAAAGGAAAAAAATTTTTTTCCTGAAATTTGTTGACCCCAAAATACGGGCTCAGCCTCGTTTGAGGTCCGTCAGGCATCTTTTTTAATGTACTTAGACGATGTAAGACATGGGCCTCTTACGATGTGGACGCAATTACGACACTGGACATTTTACGACTTTGACGTAAGACGCCGGAGCGATTTTATGGACTCGTCAATAGTCAAGGTCAAAATATCTTCTTCAATTTAGACTTATAATATAGCAAGCACGCTAAAGTAAAATGATATAAGTAAAATATATAATATTGGGGGTGGGACCTAGTGCAGGGTCCGTCCGGATCGCTACCACCATCTTACTCGTTAATCCTACCGCCAAGCAGCAGTGCTTGCACTGTTGTATTCCGGTGAGGAGAGTAAGACAGACGGTGAAATTACTGGTACGAGAGGCATTTTATCCCATTCTTCTTCTCGTCATTCTTTCCCATTTGCTCGTTTACCTTCCTTTGACATAAAAAGGACTTTGATATAAAAAAACTGCCTTCGAAAAAACCTCTGTTGAGAAGAATCAGGCAAGAAACTCAACGAGATATTATATTTTTTAAGCGACATATGTTACGTAATGACTTTACACCACAAGTATTTGACTGGCTATCCATCCTTTATGAATGCCTTCTTACCAATATTATCACGTAAATTCACATGAATAAATCCATTCTCCACCGCCTTATTCTTCGTCTTATTCCCCACGACTTAAAGGTAAGTCCGCAGTATAAAACAGTAACTAATCTAGAATCAACGCCCCTTGCACTCGATCAAACATGATCGCACGTTTCCGTCGTTATTTTAATTTAGACAAATAATTATAGTATTGCTGTAAGTGTAAAACGGCTGTGTTCAAAATAAAGTTGCTGTTTGCCAGCTTTGATAAATAAATATTTATTTATTAATTTTTTAAATATGTTTTAAAAAAAAAATAAATATTGTAACCATCATTGACCAACTTGCCTCAGGTTATTAATTCCCAGCAAGGTTTTATAAAAAAATATTTCAGTTTTAATACTTTTTTTGAATCATTATTGTTTGTTATACTCTTTATTGTACAAAATATTTTAAGTTTACACTTTAAGTGTCCAGTGGCGGCGGTGATCACTTACTATCAGGTGACCCGCCTGCTCGTTTGCCAGCGGTTTGATAAAAAAAAAGTTTATAAAAAAAAAATATTTCAGTTTTAATACTTCGCTTCTTTTGAATCGATTATTTGTTTGTTTATACTCTTTATTGTACAAAATACAATAAGTTTACACACAAAAAAGTGCCAAAAGTAAGTACAAAGGCGGACTTATCCCTGAACGGATTGTCGCCAAAGTTCCAAGCATTATGTGATCATAAATTAGAAACAAGAACAATCGGAAGTGGTTCTATATCGATTTACATTGTTAGTTACAAGTAAAAGTAATGTAAGGGTTGACTTTACCCTATTTTACAACCAAACTAAGTAAGTAAGTAGTAGCAAATGTGAAAAAAATTATAAAAAGAAAGTATATTAAACATGAATGAATAATAAAATTAATATCAGTGTCATGAAAAAGAATAAGTCAGCAGTATACCATAAAATACTTAGTAAAAAACGAATAAATCAATAAAATTTTACGTCATAACATAAATGTGACAGATGCAACGAAAGTCATTTATGTCATCATACTCTATGTTTGTCATGTGTGTAAAATTGTACTATACTATTATCTATTCTGTGGTAAAAGACAAAAGCTATTGATCAATTTATTTACGGCTGAAAATGTTCTTTGTATTTGTTTTACAACACTGACACTTAAACATGGATTCTCTTCAGATTGGTTACTTACTTAATTTATACTGTTACAATTCCAAAGGCCAGCCTCTGGCACTATGCTATTCATAGAATAGAATAGAAGATACAAGAAAGCTCACGGTAATTATTAAACAGATCACGATCTTAGTATAAATCGTAATAAACACTGAAGAGATAGTTTTCTTGTGACGCTGATTCACTGCATAGTAAATAAATACGTATTTCCAAGGAGTTAGGTTTGTATTTAAGAAGCAATAACGCTTAAGTGAAGTAAAGCCAAGTTTGGTCCAAGGCTTGAGCTGTAAGCGATTGTTGTTTTCCTTGGATATGTTACTTGCAATGTCCAGTACTTATCTACTTCTTGTAATCTATACAAAACTACTTTGTGGAAAACTTAATAAGGTAGAGTTAAATAAAATAAGCAAATAACTAGAATGGAGTTTGTGAGACATTCGCTTTATTTGTTAACCTATCTAATTATTAACACTAGCTATCTACACGCTTATACAGTGTGACAGAAAGAAGTGTTGAATGAGATTGCGTTAATATGGGCGAGTAAATACGGGATGATTTATAAATATAAACGCTTGCAAAAATGGCTAAATAAGAGAGTAAAAAAGACAACCTCCCGAGCACGACCGAACACGAACCGAAAGAAACGTTGACAGGCCTCCCACTAGATGGACTGACATTGTGCGAGTTCCGGCTAACAGCTGGATGCAAGTGATACTGCTCCAGGCTGTAACACTATTATTTAAATACTCTCACATCGGCCCACACATCTCGATCTCCCATGACTCACACCACTATAAGGGTTGTGTACGAAATATCAATCGAGTCGATCCGGTTCGATTCATCACTAACGCCGGCTACTCGCGCTGAATACCGACTTGTCCGTGAATGGCGTGCTCTTAATTGTGCTCCCAAATTGGATTTGGCACTCGATGGCCTTGAATAGAACTGGGTTAGATTCTGGGAAATTAGGCGGGCTGTTACTGTAGCTGGTTTGACTTACATTTCATCATTTAGCCGTAGGACAACTGTAGGATTTGCCTCCCGCATGGAACGACGACCTGGTTAAGATGCGCTAAAAGCACAAGTTGGAGAGCCGTATGGACGTCCTGACATGATATGATGATTGCAATTGCTTCGATCGAAGCGGCATGTGAACGACGACCTGGTTAAGATCCAATGCGGATCTGAATTACTCCAAAATTGATTACATATATTAAATCACATCACATATTCAGTAACAACAAGGCAATGCGGATCTGTTATTTCAGATTACACATACATCATCTACATGTAAGTGCAAAGCGTTTCACCACTTGCGTTTGGGGTGTGTGATGCCGTCTCTATTTGTTTTGTTCGAATAGACGGAGACGGCATCACATTTAACCGTCGGTTAACGCTAATCAATGGATGGTGAAACAGCCCCTTAGGGTTCAAACCTCGTTAATACGTAAGGATACGTGTATATATTAAACTACGAAGTTGATAATTGATTAAACCGTTACTTTGCGTAGATAAATTAATGAACTATACTATTATTACCTTGCTTTTCCGCTACACACCGTACACTATAGTTAAGTCTGTGCAACACATATATGCTAACATGCAGAATCTGCCCTCCTCTTGCACATCAAACAAGAGAGAGGCCCAACTGTCTTAAACACCACACAAAATACAATGTTTCGAACGCTCTACGAGTTCAATATCAAAGCTTAGTAAACCACCCCACGAGCACCACCAAGGATTATCCAAAGACGTTGCTAATTGAAAATAAACCTTTTTAAAGCCTTTTATCTGATTATCGCTTAATTAATCCGACCGAAGCTTTTCTTAAATCTATTTTAGGACAGCTTTCTCGACATTCTTTTGTCTAAGTTTATGATTTAAATTCGGGTTTTGTTCCCCGTACCTTAGTTTTAGAAAAGCTCGATATTCTTTTATACTCTTCTCTCTTTTTAGAGTCTTGGTCACAGCTCATTGAGCCACCCAGCACCGCCTTGACTTTTGGCGTCCACTCGTTGTCGACAGGTGGTCCACGGGTGGACGCCGCGTTGACAACGAGTGGACCTCGCGTGGTCCACGAATTACCTAGTAGTCAGCCCCCCCCCTTAAATATTTATTTGATTCTGTTTTTAGTATTTGCAGTTATAGGAAGGAACAACAGTAATACATAATCTGTGAAAATTTCAAGTGTCTTACTATTACGACTCAAGAGATAGAGCCCTATGACAGACGGACCGACAGACAGACAGACAGCGGAGTCTCAGTAATACGGTTCCGTTGCACCGGGTACGGAACCCTAAAAACTACATAAGTTACGTAGTGACATAACAGAACACCAAAAAGGACCTCCACTCAGCAGTGTTGCCTTGCCACACGTTATGAACGTCTACAGCAGACCGCGGTCTGTACATCCAGTTCTCTTTTCATCAGTTGAGATAGGGGTCAATGACAGATCAGTTTTATGTAAAAAAATCTTGCATTTTGCAGTTGCTCGCTTCACCCGGCTTCGCATTTCAAAAGATCGAAAGCAGGTCGCTCATCTGCCCTCTACTTTGACACTCAGTTTCGCAATGCGCCTGCGTCTAATGGCTTGTTTTTGTGCCGACTATAATTAATATTGTGGAGTAAGTGATGTTTCGTCACCATGCCGCGAAACAATACTGCTTTGTCACCTGTTAGGAGGATGTGATCATCTGCAGGGCTACTACGAAGCTGGAAACTCGAAGTTCGTGTCGTGCGGTCCCTCTGACACTTATACTATTTAATACAAGACCGAGAGGGACGGTACGATACGAACTTCGAGTTTCGTAGTAGCCTTGCTGACATGTTCTATCTAATATTATAAAGCGAAAGTTCATGTGTGTGTTTTTTTACTCCTCGACGCTAAAACGGCTGGCCGTTTAGATGAAATGTGGCAGGGTGACACTCTTTCCCGGCCCGGATAACACCGACATGGAAATACCGACCCTGTTTTTTGTGTACACGCCCATAGAAAGTGACAGGAGCTTCTATGGGCGTGTACACGAAAAACAGGGTCGGTATTTCCATGCCGGTACTATCCGGGCCGGGAAAGAGTGTCACCCATGTGGCATGTAGATAAATAGATATCTGGACATCATATAGGCTACTTTTTACCTATATACCTACAAATCTGGAATGTTGTAAGTTTTGGGAGTTCCCAATCGAATTTATTAAAATCCCGGAATTTCAAGGTTATAAGTTTAATTGAAATCGGTACAGCTGTTTATGAGATATTGAACATTGAAACACGATGTCGAGCGTTTTTCAACTTCTCGAACTTCAATACCTAGTGCCATCCACGAAGACGCGTGATTTTGTCAAAATTAGACATTAATGACATTGTAATAAGAACCACGGCACATGCTATGCCCAATAGATGACACCCTGTTGTCTATATCGCTAATGACACAATATTATTATGTGCGGTTTTACAAAAATACCCGTTAAGCGGAAAGAGGTATGGTCCTTTATAAAGAGTCCATTTACAATATTTGAAAACCGTAATAAAAATACGCCTAAAAAATATTGAATTATTCTTTGATATGCAAATTCTATTTCAGTAAAATGAAAGAATTTACTATAGAAAATGTTTGTTTACATTTTTACCTGAACCATTACCGTTAAATAATCTATGCTAACTCCGGTTGTATGACATGCATGAAAGTTTTTAGGGTTGACAATATTTTTCGCTTTAATACCTGCTTTATTATTTTTTACGGGTTATTTTGTAATCTACAAAGGTGGCAATTACTGGTACAGTGACCATTACTCGGACGTCAAACTTAATTTGAGTTAGTTTGTATAAGTTCAAGATTGCCTTACATAAAACGTACGCACAATACACATAACCTTGTTACGTAATATTTTATTATATTGTGACGTAAGTACGTATAATCTATCGAATTCTTCACATATTTAATCAAAGCGATTATTGTTTACTTTCTAGCGTTCTGTGGATAACTTGCTTTATTCATTGTCTTTCTTTCTATCCGGGGAAGGAATGTCGAAATTAAAAATCCTTTCTTCATTCAACCTTTGTCACTGAGAATTCATTATTTATTTTAAGGGACCCTTTTCTCTTAAAGATGGGCTTGATTCCGTTAGTGATTGTTGTAATTTATTACTTACGATGTAGGGAATAAGGTAAAAAAAACATATTTATTTATTCATAGTTATGATCACCTTAGCTTATCGAATAGCCAAAAAAAATTGTGACCAAACTCCTCTGAAATGGCTTGACCGATTTTTATGAAATTTTTTGTGTATGACGGTAGGTCTGAGAATAGGACGTTAACTATTTTTCATACTTCTAAGCGGACGGAGTCGCGGGCAACAGCACTGCTGGGCACAGGGCTCATCTCAGAATTCATTTATTATTCCTCAGTTATTATCTAGTCTGGGTTGGTGTCCCAGTGCTGGGCAGAGGTCTCCCCCATGTCCTCCATTCCTCACGATCCAAAGCTGTCTCAGTTCTGTTGTCCAGAAATACATCCAGGACGTCCCACCACGTCTGAACCCCCGCCGTCGCCATTTGTCCTGTGGCACCAGTTAAAAAAAGTTCGTCTAATAACTCCGTTTCACAGAAAATTATATCAATGGACCGTTATGTATTTCGTTCGTTATCCTTTTGTAAACTATATGTTTTTTATATTTTCCCAACTGCTATATTCTGATCCCGTTCGCGATCCATAACATTGTAAGCCATAATGTAATGTTTGTCATAATGATCGTTTGCCATACTTAACTCTTTTTTTTTTCTAAATCCATAAAATTATCAGGAACTCTGAAATGATCATCCCCCTCTCTCTCTTTCTAACTCTTTAGATTACGTTAGGTTTATTGTATAACAATCAGGAAATTTTAATAGTTAAAAAAATAGCTATGGCAAGTGATCATTATGACAAATATTACATTATGAATTTAATGGATTCCAATATAGACCCATTCTCATGATGATGATTTCCGTTATGACACCGCTAACTAGGCGTCGCGTGATGGCGACCTCTGACATCGGCGCCCGCGCACCTCGCAGTCGCAGCACCGTTAGCTTCACTGTTTACTGTGAGATTATGTGAAGCTGGAATACGACGTTCAATTATATTGCCCTGGAAGTTTTAACAGTTTCATTCAATGTTTTATTGATCGCCATTCATTAATCAAGATAAAATTAAATTAAAGATATTATATATTTTTATTGCAGGTGGTGACATTGTGCAAGGTCCATACCACCATCTTGCTCGCTAATCCTGCCGTGAAGCAGCCGTACTTGCACTGTTGTGTTTCGGTGTGGAGAGTAAGACAGCCGGTGAAATTACTGGCACTTGAGGTATCCCATCTTAGGCCTCCAAGTTGGCAACGCATCTGCAATCCCCCTGGTGTTGCAGGTTTCTATGGGCGGTGGTGATCTTTTACCATCAGGAGATCCACTTGCTCGTTTGCCATCCAGTCGATTAAAAAAAAGCAGCGTTGACATTTTTTGAGAAGACGATGAATCTTGTCTGTGTCTATATTTGTTACTTTTCTTCGCCAGAACTTTAAGGGCCTTTTACGACTAGATAGTAAAGATTTAAATAAACCTAAAGCGAAATCGTTATCATACTTATACTTTAAAACAAATATATAAATGCGAAGGTTTTTTTTTAAGTAGGTATGTGTTTGCGTGCGTATGTTGATTCCTACATCCTAAAAATGATTGGACGGATTTGAATGAAATTTGGTGCGCAGATAGCTCGATCTCTGGAATAACACATAAGCTACTTTATCCCGATAATCCCCGAGATGCACCCATGTAAAATTCCGAAATGCTAACCACTGGGTTTTAGACACAAATTAGATAATAGTACAAGAGATCGTGTTATTTTGCGCGGTTCTTCGTAATACAACGTAGATGAAGAGACCACGATGTAATTTTAGGAAATTCCCATGTGAACTTATACTTTATTAGTACAATTTTGGAATTTCCATTCGACTTTTGATGATTTAAATTCAAATCACGAGTCGTCTCGTGATCATGGCGCATGCAACTGCCGAAATATCGTGCTTCTCTAAAGCCGGGGATACACATGCCTGTAAAACGATCAGTAGCTTGCATATTAGTTAATGGCATGTAGAAGTAACCGGCACACAGTGAATACATTTGCAAGTTAAGAGCGATTATACCTGCTGAGCTGGCAACGTTGCATTTTTGTTAGTTTTTCTGGATTATTCTATAAAAAAATAATGAAAATTAAAAATTTGTCTGATAGAATACTTCTTAATATATAACTTAATGTGTTTACTCCAATAATTATTCGTTACTTATAGACTTTTTTTTTTATCGGTCATAAACATTAATTCGTTTTTAAGGAATATAAAAGTTTATCTCGAATAATTATTGGAGTAGACATTTTGAATTTTCATTCAATTTTTAAGAAATAATCGAGAAAAACTAACAAAAGTGCAACGTTGCCAGCTCAGCAGGTATAAACGCTTTTAAACTTGCATGCAATTTGGCGTCTTTCTTTTCGCTACTGGCATGCCTGTAGCTGTCGCATGTGTTCACTCATGCCGGTTTCCCAGCCCCCCGCGGCCCCTCCCTTATTGCATGCAGTAAATCAAATTGCTTGCCAGATACAAGCATGCCAGTTAGTGTATACACAATACAATAGCTGGCACGTACAAGGAGCTGTTATGCAAGTGTGCCAGCTAAAGACGTGTTTATTCCCGGCTTAACATCAAGGTACGCAGAACAAAACCAGTTTTATTTTTTATTTTTTTTATTAGCCTATTTTTGTGTCCCACTGCTGGGCAAAGGCCTCTCCTCTCTTGCTCCACTCCTGCCTATCAAAGGCGAGCTCCCGCCATCCCACATTATAGGCATCTAAGTCGTCCCTCCATCTCCTACGGTCTGCCTCTATTACGGTATCCGTCACTAGGGACCCATTCCGTAACAATTTTGGCCCAACGTTCTGGGTCAACCAGAATTTAAATCATAAAAAAAATTGTAATGACCGCGATACTCTAAAAACCATTGTATTCCACTCGACTGCCAGATTCAATGGTTTTGACGAGCAAAGCCGCGGGTTAAGACTAGTAAAGTAAATATTTATATTTCCACTAGCCGTAATACGATAAACATTGAACTTTACGCTCAAATATTTACGCAGCCTGCCTATAACAGCTAATCTAAAACAAATATCGACGTAAAATTAACTAAATACTTACAAGTTTTTACGTTCGTCTTTGTCTACACAGAATCCGGTGATTCCGGTGAATTAACAGTTAAAACAGACTTAAACAATGCAGTTAAAAAATGACAATTAACATATCTTCTAATCCTACTATTTAATATGACATAACTATGGCTAGAGTGTAGAGTGAATAGGCTGTTACTGAACTAGTGAGATACACATTTGGCTTCATCTGCACTTTTCAGGTCAGTTTTATTAAAAAAAAAAAACTGTATATTGGTTAGAAAGTGGCAATATTTTGGCGCAAAAAACGACTTGGCCAATTTCTATCGATTTTTCGCGAGAAATGATAATTTTTCCGGGAACTTATCCCATTTCCGTCACCGGATCAACGTTTATTATATTTATTGCAAATTTTATCAAAATCCGTGCAGCGAAACGCGTGATTGAAACAAACAGACCAACAAATCAACAAACTTTCTCACTTATAATATTAGTATCAATCAATCAATCATTTATTGTGCATTATAAGTTCAGGTATTACATAAAGATGCAGTTCCATTGGCATATAATTTTGCTCGCACTAGAATTGTCAACAGCCAATTAAAACTTTCATAAAAGGTGTGATAAACCTCCCTTTCCAGTTTCACCTGGGACACATAAGTGCGTCTCTGTCGTTGCGTTTAGTCTCCATTGAACGAAGCATCGCCTTGAACTCTTTTGTGCAACAAGCGGAACGACATGCGTTTCGAACAAATAAACACGCGATTTTTTTTCTATCAACTTTTTAATTGTTAATTTCATACCGACTCAGGCGCAGGAAGTTGGTTAGAAGCTTTGCAGTTTCTTCCGTTTGGAAACGATAGTATCGTTCGTAATTGAAAGTATTTTCCGATTAATTAGCACTACAGAAATATCCGTCATATACCATACAGGATGAAATTTTGGTGTGATACAACTAGAGATGCGCTGAGTACAACTTTTACCGAGTAACCGAGTACCAAGTATACTCGGTTCAAAGTTTCTCAAACCGAGTACTCGGCCGAGCTACTCGGTTCAGTTTTGGGGCGCGAAAACAGGTTTAGGACAGGTTCGCGCGGCGCTACCAGCCACCACCGCGAGCGAACGTCGCGGGAATCCCCGCCTTCTCCCCCGCAAATTATTCAGTTGTTGTTTTAAAGAAAATCGCATTCGGTCCCCGCATTAATTGCTAAAATATTTAAAATTTATAATTCTCATTTTTGTGTTTTTTATTAATAAGTACTCTTAATAACATTTTTAAACCAGCCTGTTTTATTATAATACATACTTAGTATGATTCCTCTTAAATAATAATTTTATTTAGACCGAGTATACTCGTCAATGGAATCGCGTTATTCGGCCGAGTACCTACGAGTAGCGAAGAAGTGTTTTTCAAGAACCAATAAAAAATAATTAACTCCATAAAGGTGCAGTATTTATTTGATATAAAACGCTAAATAAAACTTCATTTAATAAATACGATGATTGATGGACAGTCGCCAGTGTTCGGAAATCGTCGTGAACAGCCAATTGTCTTTTCCGAAGTCCGTGCAATCTTTATCGCCGGGTACTGTAACGTCCTTCCCGACCTTTTTTGATTTTTTGATTTACAAACTCCTCCAAGATGAAGGTTGAAGTTGGTTGGGATGAGGGTTGTCCAAGTTACAAGGTCGAGTGTTGGTACTAAAGTAGTCGGAAACGTGTACTGAGGGTACAAATTTGTTAGTAGGCAAGCTACAAATAAGTTTGTATTTCGTAATACTACTATGAAAAATCCTAACGGTTTGATTTAGCTATAGTCTCTAGTTCCCTTGTCCTTCAAAGTCAAAGTCAAATATTCAATTTAGGCTATAACAAGCACTTATGAATGTAACAAAAAACTACCACCGGTTCGGAAAACCTTTGTGCTTCTAATATCAATTTGATTTCCCATAGTCACAGTGAAATCACAGTGAAATTGACTATAAAAAATGCTACCCTGTTGCGTGAATTCGTTTATTCGAATGTACGTATAGTTGTTTCAAAAACCTTTTTAAAGCTTGCTCCATTTAAAACATTACGAGCTTAACAAAGAATCGCTTTGCCAAAAGGCGTGTGCGCATAAAATCGGTAATAGTCGTGATGTAACCGAAGGCAGCCGAAGTTTGCCGAAGGTCGCATCGTCCGCCGGTCGGATCACTTCTGGGCCAATTACGAATTTAGCGAATCTGTATAAGAGTTACAAAAGGCTTGCCGAAACAAAGACGCGTGGCTAACTGGCACATTTAACGTCTTGAGATTCTGAGATTGCGTTATCATACTCGTATCATTTATGATTTTGGTTACTTACATATTTCTTGTCGGGCCCAATTGAACCATTTAAGAGCGGTTACACTCTACTTATAACGATCCAATTTTTTTTTATTCGACTGGATGGCAAACGAGCAAGTGGGTCTCCTGATGGTAAGAGATCACCACCGCCCATAAACATCTGCAACACCAGGGGTATTGCAGATGCGTTGCCAACCTAGAGGCCTAAGATGGGATACCTCAAGTGCCAGTTATTTCACCGGCTGTCTTACTCTAAACGCCAAAACACAACAGTGCAAGCACTGCTGCTTCACGGCAGGATTAGCGAGCAAGATGGTGGTAGCAATCCGGTAGAAAAAATCCGTGAAAAACACGGACCTGAGTAGTCGTAAATAACTATTTGCATGATGAAATCGGACGACGGAAAACGAATCCATGTATCTAGTGCGGTAAACCACCATACAAATAGTTCCATGACTGCTCCGGACCGCATTTTTATGGATTCGAATCCAGATTTTAGTAAATTTTGATTTTAGTATCTTAGTAACGGTCATTATTAGGTAGAAGCAAAGGCGAGCGACAAGTTTGTGTTAAAATTTTCATCTTTCATATAAGCTTTTTTGCTGACTGTACTTGCATTGTCATCCAATTTAAGTAATTGTAGGTGTCAATATAAGAATGTACACCAAATTTCAATTCAATCCGACCACTTTTAGTGGGTCAAAATGAACTTACAAGATTTGACCCAAAAGAAACAGCAACAAATGACAAAAAATATTGTTCCATTTCCATTCGGTGTCGAGACCCTTGGTCTGTTTTTTTTATGGTATAGGGGGCAATCGAGCAGGCGGGGTGGGGTCCTAACGCCGCGTAACAGCATCACGTCATAGACAATATTAAAGAGGTACCTAGTAGATGTCACAGGGGACCGAAGAGGCAGCTTCCTCGGACAAAGAATTAGCTTAGCTATTCAGAGAGGTAACGCTGCCAGCATCTTTGGAACCTTGTCTAAGGGGACTCCTTCAAATAATTTCTATTTTTTAACGTACTTTAAATTTAAATCTGCATATCAAGTGTAACTAAAAGCTTTTCCCAGTGAAATATGAAATACCTTCTTAAGTATCATCAGAAACGTTTGCACGGATATTTTCCCATATTTGCTCAACGCATCCTTTTCTAGCTTACTAATTCTGAAAGAGAGATACTGAGTTTAACGGCGAGTATCCTGGCTGGATTACCGTGCACATCTCGCCAACCTTTTCTACCTCCCAACGTGTAATTTGCAGCGTCGAGTGCACTTCATTCTCCCCTGTATACCGGAAATGTGAAAAAGTCGTACGTAAAGCAGATGCTTAACCCGATTCCATAATAACGTGCTTGCAAAATCACCTTTAGCACGCCGAGATTGAAACCAGTGTTTTAAATTAGGTTGACACAAATGTCAAGTGACGTGACCTTAGCTACAGGCTCTTTAAGCATCTTGAGCTCGTGAAAATAGCGCCTGATTTTAATTTGGCTGGCAACATTGTTTCTCAGAACTCAGAGGTGCGCAACATTTTTAATAATTTTCCATTCTATCTCTTAAGTAATTATAAAGAGAATTATCATCTTTTTTGTTAAAAATGTTATTTCGCAAGCTTTTGTTTTAACTTGCAAAGTTGGTTTCTGTATAGGTTAAGGTCAATGTTGTAAGCCGAATTTTACACACTTCTAGAAGCCACTATTGATCTGATTGTCACGAATTTCAATTTGCAAGTATGATTGATAAAATATACAGCCACTTACTTAATATGTATATGATAAAAAACTTGTACCTACCAAAATTTTTTTAACAGATATTTATTATTACTGATTGGGTATGAAGATTACCTATACCTAACTTAAAATAGGTAGATCCAACCACTGAAAGTGAGTCAAATTTAACTTCCAAAAATTACTGACAAAATTTATTGCTAACGTACTATACAACCCACCGAGACAGAGGAAGGAAGCTAAACAAAAGTTTATACAAAAAGCTTTTATCTAAATCATAAAATCCACTCTATGCAAAAACTCAGCTTCTACGTCCAATACGGCTGGACATTGATTGAGTCAGTCAAGACTTATCTCTGCGATTATCGCTCTTGACAATAATAGCAGTTGTAGTGTGTGCCTCTCCACACACACATAATCTCCACCCATATAATATAAATACATGTAGTGTTAGCATAAGCTCTAGAATAAAGTCAGATATCGAACCCAAAGGTTCTCTCCTTTACGCTCATCCTAACATGGCGACCCTGCCACTACAATACAAATCACCACTAAAATATAAACCTTGCCTTTTCCGTCTCGAAATGGGAAGGTGATTCACAAATTTCACAATAAGCCAAGAGAATGACTTTCTTATCATTTCTAGATAAGATCTTTCTCATTTTACTTTGCAAGTGTCAAGTGAATGAAGTTCTGATCCCTTTCTCAAGACTGACTAATTGTTATTCCGATTTTATCAATGACATCTTAACTGATTCAAGAGTTGTAAAAGGATTGAGAAGTAACAATCTTTTGTTTCCAAGCGGGTTATAAATAGATTTCGCTAATGAAGTTGACATTGAGAATCATCTGGGTGCAAATGATACTTGCGTTGATTATTCGGACCATCTACACTAGTATTATAAATGCGAAAGTGTGTGTGTTTGTATTTTTGTCCGTCTTTCACGTCGAAACGGAGCGACTTTTTGGATTATTTCTAGATAATTTATGGGCCCGGGAGTGACATCGGCTAGGTACTTTTTATTCCGGAAAAATGCACAGTTCCCGAGAGAACAACGCGCGATAACCGAATTCCACGCGGGCGAAGCCGCGGGCAAAAGCTAGTAGAGCTATAAATAAGTCGCATAGAAATGATATCGTGTGTATGTCGTTCTACGATTGATATTGCTACACTTTTGCCTCTCCTTCTGTAAATGAGTTTTCGTGTTTGAATTGGTTTAAAATTACGTTATTTACCTATGATTATAAAATAGAGGTATCATTTTGAACCATCTCTGCAAGAATATTTTTTGAGCACTTTTTTAACTTCATTACAGTTAAGACAGAGCTGGGAAAATAATATTATTCCGTCAAAAACATAAAATGGAAGAAAATTAAAGTCTTCCTCCGCTACAAAAAGTGAGATTATAAGAAGTTTTTGACTACCTTGTCGGCTGCTTATTTTTTGTACTACAAAAGAGTACACATTTTTAACGATGTTATGTCATTTCCACTCATTGTTAGTTATTCCGTTCATTGTTCAATTCATTTGTAATGACCACAATCGGAACCGGTTCTCGTTTTGTAACAGTTGTTTATAAACACTCAGACTTAAGTTTAGTACATCTGCTTGCATTATCAAATTCAAGGACGTCCTGAGTTTTACACTTCCGGGTTATTTTTATGGCATAGCAATAAATAAAAAATAGTCAAATATATTTGCGCGATATAATCCGGACTACAGAAAGTCATCGACATAGCTGAAAAAATATGCAAGTTGAAGTGGCTTTGCTTGAAGAACAGATAACTGTTGGGGGAGAAAAGTTCTCGAGTGGTGACCACGAACCGGAAGACGAAGCGTTGGCAGTCCTCCCACCAGGTGGACTGACGACATCGTGAGAGTTACGGGCAACTGGTGAACCACGTACCAAGGTGGAACCTTTTCATAATCAATTCGCTATGATTTCTTTGGCAAATGTATGAGATGTCAATGACACTAGTGGCACAAAGGTTCCACTCTGGTACATGATACAGTTTCAACGACTGTATATAGGTAAGGCGTACCTGCCTGCTTTCCTCAACACTTTCCAGTTACGTCAAAACAAACATTAATATTCACCTCAAGCTTAGAACTCGTACAACTCATCAAACTCTAAGGTTTCATACTAAAATAACCCAATTATCCGTAGCCTTGAAACTAAAAGATGTTAAAACGATTGCGAGCTAAGTTCCCACGGAAGTTTGGTGTCACCTACCTACACAAAGTTTACAATAGAGCGAATAGTTTATATGCCTGCTGCTATTTGAAAGCCGACCACAAGTTGCCGCAACTTTTTGTGGGAGTGTGCTGTCCATTTGTGAATAGGTTTAGGAACGAGATACCTAACTTATTGCGGGAGAGAAATGGAACATTGGTAACACAGCACAAGCTGTAAGTATGTATCTAAATCAAAATCAAAAATCCAAATCAAAATGTTTTTGTGAAGTTCCCGATACGCATTGGACCTGCATGGGAACCTACGGCATGAAGCCCTTTTTGAGAGGAAGCCGTGCCCAGCAGTGGAACGTAAGGCTGGGATGACGATGATGATGAGACGTTACATAACGGCTGACCAGGAATATAAAAAACCTGACGCGAAGGCAGCACTTCTACGTTTTATATTGCAACATTCTTTACACTTACTATACGATACCTATCAGTCATATTGACAACGGTGTCGGTGATGTTATTTAAAGGAATATTTTCTAATCCCTCAGACTTTTTCTGTGACAAATACTTTTATACATTGTGAATTATTTTCCTTCCAAGGCTATGGATAATCTTCGGCATTTTAGCGCACAAAAACACAAAATAACACTTTAAAATACCAAGCGCAAACAACGTTAAACTTTGACAGCAATAGACAGATGACATTTAAATTTAGTGTTACCAGTGCAAGAAATTAGTTCTATTGATTTTCCGCAATATGGCGAGGTTTTTTATAATTCTTGTCAGCTTTTAGAGTTCACCAAAAATTTAGGCAACCCGATGGGAATCGAGTTACAGTGCCCCACCACTGCTTTATAGTTAAATGACTTCTATACGACCGAAAGACGCATATAATTAAAGTTAATATCGGCTGATGTTGTTATGGGTAATGTAATGTAATGTATGTACTCGTAAGTTGTCTCAAACTGAACAGTACTATATCTACGTCTATGTAAGGTATATCATTTTGAGTGGCAAGTCTGTTCGTCTCTAAGGCATTGTTTAAAGTTTTGGGCGACCCAGTGCCGTCTCTCAAAGTTGTAGATGTGTGTTCAAGTAGATTCGTCACCATGCTAATAAATATCGAAACTCAAATAAGAACTCGAAATATAAAAAACCCACATAACAGAGACTCGATCAACGAGTCTAGAGAATTTGTGGTATCTATGAATATGCGGTATAGCAGAGCCCCTTACTGAGAAAAATGTACGCAATGCAGGATCATTTCAGATGGTTACTGTACTGACATACACAGACATATCAGATTAAGGTTTTCAGACCTTTTCCTATTGGTTTTGCTATAAGAGCTACATTCGTAGCAAATTTCAAGTTTCTAGGACAACCGGAAGTACCCTATAGGTTTTGATTTCCCGGAAATTTGTATGAAAACTTTTTTTAATGACTATGTATTTTGATTGTGTTAACATAGAAGCTTGATTTTTTTGAAAAAAAAAATGTTGATATTAATTTCAGCTTGATATCTCCATGCGTTCCTTAGAAAAGAGTCTTGACGGGCGGGCGGACGGACAGATGGACAAACAGACCAACAAACACACAGACAGACGGACGGACAACGAAGTGATCCTATAAGGATTACGTTTAGTAAAATTGGTATTTTCAAAAACACTGACAGTTTAAAAAAATGTAAAAGAGCACTTTACGGCCTACTTAAAAAAAACTTTTTTAATTTATATTGGTAGTGCGTCATGGATAGATAATAAAAAGAGGCTTATTTACGAACACAATTTTATTGGGACTTTCACATTATTATTACTCGCTGTTTTGCGTGATACGATAAGAGTAAGTACCGATTATATTAGCAGTGGCGTAGCCATGTAACCAAAGGCCCTAGGGCAAAAAATAAACTAGGGCCCCAACTAAACTATTTAAAATTGTTTGTTCCGTATTCGTCGTGCTCCGAATTCGACGTACACCAGATTTGTCATTTATAGTTCGTAAGTCAGAGTCCGAGGGGCCCCCTGAGCTTGGAGGCCCCGGGGCACTGCCCCGTCTAGCCCCCTCCGGTAGCTACGCCACTGTATGTTAGTACATACATATGAGTGAAAATCATGAAAGTAAAACATTATAAAAAAGGCTTGTTCAGCATCTACGTATTCATAACATCTAATGACGTAAGTAGTGAGTGCATAAGTGCTAAAACTTGCGCCCTGGTATTAACGGCACGCCAAAACGTTGTCATTAGTGGCTCCGTGTGCTCTAATGAGTGTACCGGTGGGAGAAGAGGATGACATGAGATGTACTGGAATAGGGTTAAGGGGGAATAAGATAAAACATACCAACTATAGGTTTGTAGAATGGAGAGCAGACCAAAAAGTTCTTGAATGGAGACCGCGGATCGGCAAGCGCAGTGTAGGACGTTCACCAACGAGATGGACGGATGACCTGGTTAAAGCCGCGGGTTCAATTTGGATGCAGGCCGTTTCCAATCGAAGCAACTGGAGGTCCAAGGGTAAGGCCGATGTCCAACAGTGGACGTCCTACAGCTTGCTGATATGATGATGACGATAGTGTTTTTATCTCGCTTATCGGTTACCGATCTGTGAATGAAATTTACTGTGTATTTTTGTCAATTTCGTTAAATCCCGGAATATTTAATGAAACCCGGATAACCCACGTCTTAAACCGAGTTTAGGTCAATGTGAACATGACATGATCATAATGAACTACGAATTAGCCCAAATCAGCCGAGCTAAACTCGATTTAAGACGTGAGTTATCCAGGCTTATTTCATTAAATATGAGTGAGACGGTAGTTTCATGTTCAAAATCCCGGGATTTCAATTAACAGACAAATTTTATGGTTCAGCGTGCGAAATCGCGGTTAAAGTTACTTCACAATAAAAATAAGTTGCTAGGCAGGGGTCGGCAACCTGCGGCCCGCAAGCCACACTCGGCTCTTTGAATGTGAAGCCGCGGCTCTAGTTCCAAACTTTATTTATGCAAGTTTATTGTTGGAAAGAAAAAAAATGTGGCTCTTTAAAACTTTGAAATTTTGTAAATTGTAATTTTTGACTTCCGACTCAAAAGGTTGCCGACCCCTGTGCTAGGGCATTAGGATCGTATTCTATCCCTTAATCAGTGTGGGTCCAAACTCGCAGAGGAGCCTGTGTCTACTCGATAGCTAGTAGGTAAGTAGGTAGTAGTAATAAGTAATTACCAGGGATCCGAACGAAATGACCCATCTGCGTGGGAAAAGATAAACTAATGTTCTTAGCATTTACTCCCGACTAAGTATTACATTACAATATAAATATATTAGTTGCTGCCCGCGAATTCGTTTATCACGAACTAAGAAGAAGAATAATTAATTTATTTGCCAACATTAACAATACAGGACAGACACACACACTATGACTATGACTAACCTAACCAATAAAAAGTTGAAAAACCCCGACTTCGTCACTTTAAGATTCAACATTTCAAAAATGGCTAAACCGATTTTGATGAAACATCGCTGAAAACCTGATTTCAAATAAAAAAAACCACATTCAAATCGGTCCACCCGTTTATTCATATTCATATTAATTTATTGCGATCATGTTCATTAGTACAATTTTTGTTAAAAGTAAACATGATACCCTGTCAGGGCACTGCAATTTTCTTACATTCTAAATTGTTTAATTAAGAGCTACGGTGCCTCAGACAAAAACACACCAGACACACACACACACACAGACACACATAGCGGTCAAACACCTCTCTTTTTGCGTCGGGGGTTGAAAATACAACTATACAATTATCCTATAAAAAATATCCTATGTCTTTCCCGAGACTCAAACTATGTGTACACCGAATTTCATTTAAATCAGTTCAGCGGTTTAGACGTGAAACTTTCGTAGGTACTTATTAATATCAGTGAGGTAGGTATGTGTATTTCGAAAGTTAACTGGAAGAGGCCCCTTTATGGGTTACGTTCGCCTATGTATATCTATTTTTCACTGCAATCTGTTTTTTTTGTCTTTTATTTTCTACATAGTTTTTACTGTTTTTTTAATGAGTACAAGTACTTATTTATTAGTAAAGTATCAATTAAATGAGTTCTTTATGCAATGTGTTCATTTAATTATAGGAAACACCACGTTCTCGCGTTGTTGAAGATTTTATCGTAGAATTGTGAACATAATTTACCTATGTTTTTGTTTTTTGTGTTAACAATCTCTTTTCCTGTTGCAGGTAAGGATCTTTTCCTTGTACAACAAAATACATCAACCAAACATCGAGTAAGTAAATATATTCGTATGTTTTTCTAAGTCGTTCTACCTACTTGTTTTCAAACTCTACACTCAAAAGTCTGTCAGTTGCCGCTGAATTTGCTGTCGCTGTTTTAGAAGAAATTCAAACGGACAGAACAACTACTATTATTGTAATAGTATGTAACCTTGCTAAAATGTTGACGTATGCAGTGCATCCTATTCGTAACTTTAACACTGCACAGTAAAAAGGGATTAAAAAACACAACCGGCTTTAAAGTACAGTCACACTTATTTTACACACACACACACACATACTTACACTTATAAAACTTATAATAATTACACATTATTTACACACTTACACTTACTTAAACACACACTTAGTTTCACACACACTTATTTACACACGCACTTATTTTCACACACACACTTAATTTTCTTTTGTCAATTAAACAAATAATGATGAATATAAACCCAGTCAAAGTTCCGCGTCATAAATAAGCGATCATTTCTGTACCTTGTCGTTTTCAGTCGTTACACAATTTCGTGGCTTTTCAAACATGACGTTAAAGTGACAAGGTATTTAGGTGACCACTTATTTATGACGTTGACTGTACCTTGAACACAAAAAGTTGGCGGGACACTGGCCTAATAGACTAAATAAGCAATTTATTTTTATCCAGGAAACTATACCCAATTATTTAATTTCGTATATCATGTGTTTTACTCACAAAGCATCGGACGCGCTCTGATTGCTGTTGATCTCCTTGTCGCACACCAAGGCCGCAGGACGGCCGGAAATGGGCGCGCGCGCATACACGTGGATGCGGATCATCGGATGATGCCTTGTTTATGGAATGTTTTGAACAATCTGTGGCAATTCTTTGTTGCTGGCTGTCACAACAATAGCAGCATTCACAACTTTAAATGACGGATAAATGTGATGCCGTCTCTGTTTGATTTGTTCGAATAGACGGAGACGGCACATCTATTCGTCAGTTAAAATTAATCAATGTGTGTTGAAACAGCCCCTCAGTGTGTTCTGTGTGTTAGATGGAAGAACAGAATGCAAGTGGCGAGTTGTCGTTCAATGTGGCGTTCTAATGAAGAGGCCTTTGTTCAATGAGGGCTCACCAGTTGGCGCCACTGTAGACAAAGGTCCTGCCTGAAGTATAGTGGTTAGTTTGTTATTGCGGGCGTGAAAACAAAATTAACATTTAAATCGTATTTAATATCTTAAAACCGTACCATAAAAATATCGAGCATACCACAGTGTTGCGTAGTCCCGTTTTGTTCGGAAAAAAGGTAGGACAAAGATTTCCTAAAGACAAAACTGTCTCAAAACACAGACATTCATTGCCCCGTAACACATATTTGCCATTATTAATTTCAGGTATTGCAAAATATTCACAAAAATATTCTAATTATAAATAAACCCGCGTAGCTCTCCCAAAAACAATGAAATTTGACAATTCGGGAACCTCACGCTACACTAGCGCCTCTAGCGGCGAATTTATACGCGATAGCCCCAGTCTTCTGGTTGATGATGATGGTGATAACTATAAACACCTTACGATGGCTACATTTATGCAACAAATGTGTTCATGTAGCTCCTCCACCTATAAGAACATACAAACATCACACTAACCCAACTACCACTACCACACTACGCTGACTCGTTTCGAACTCAACCAGAGTCCATCTTTAGAGCAACACAACCGTTCACCATGCTAGCAGATGATAAGTCGACAATATATTTAATGTATGGGCTATGCAGTAAACGATTTGTTGTAATGGCCCGTCAAAATATAAAGGCGGACCTTTTGACAACATCACAAGCGTCTAGAGTCTTAACTATTAGCTTTAACTACACATTATGGTTCTCAGGAACACTGTTTGATGCAAGAGAGCTTGGCGGGCCGCCAGAGACACGGTTTAGTATTTGGGTTTAGCAACTGCACTAAAACCGATACGGCATGGTGTAAGGTTTTCGAATTTTTTACAGCTTTATTTTTAACGTTTTTAACACATCCCCACTCATGCGCGTGTTTTAGGGCGGCAACTTGATACTGCTCTAGGAAGTAAGAAACGTGAGGTTTTGTTCTTATTTTGAGCACCTATGGAAATAGGGCCCAAACTGGACGTAAATTGCTTTGATTTTTGAGATTTTACCGGTATCATATATTACGTTTTCATTTATTCATTTATTTGACTCATTCATTTGTTTGAAAGCCAAATGTTGTTTGTTGCCTTTAGTCCCATCTCGAAGCCAGATTTGGTAGTTAGGATAGGCATATTAGGCGTTAGCTAGCATGTCGAGCAGTGGTACATTTACCTTATGGTAGTCATATGTCATGTCGAACACTGGGACATATTTACCTTATGGTAGAGTTATTTTGAGAGTGGCGCACTATTGTAGTGTATTGGGCTTTACTATGTCGAGCATTAGGACATTTACCTTATAAGTGTATCAGTGACACACCTTACCTTAGTGTACTAGGTTCTCTAATAATAATTTTTCGCCAAAAACATGTTACTCAAAATAATGATTAATTTCCATTTTCATATGGACGAATGATTTTTTTTTCATCTAAATATTTCAGGATCGTTTTAAACTCCTAACGTCTAAGTAAAATTTTGATTTATGAACGTCAAACTTTATTAAGATTGTTTTTTTGGAATCTTTTTGTATTTTTTATTTCAATTAAAAAATTTTACTTTTACGGTCATCCCGTAAAACCTAAATTGAAAATACAAACTGAAATATAGATGCACAGAAAAAACAGAAAAATAAGACCAGCACTGGGAATCGAACCCAGGTCCTCGGCATTCCGTGCCACGTGCTTTACCGCTACACCACAACGGTACAGACACGAATTTCCCCTATGAACCACATAACTCAGCTTGTTTGTTTCTTATTTAGCCACTTTATGTCATTTATGATAGAGTTTGATATTCAAATTACAATAAGTCCTTTATAAAGGACTTTGGGCGTTAGAAGGATAAAACAAACCTAACCTAACCCATGGGTTGTAAAGTATAGTTCTGAAATATATCCTGAATAGTTAAGTTTCAGCAAAAACACACAGGTTCTTCCACAGGTCGACCAGAAGTAGGCGGGGTCTCCACCCTTACGTTGTCAGTATTCCAAAAATCCGCACAAAGCGTTTTCGCTCTTCCTTCATCAACCGCACAGCAAAAGAGTGGAATTCCCTGCCTGCGACTGTGTTTCCTGAACACTACAATTTGGCCGCCTTCAAGTCCAGGGTGAATGAGCATTTACTAGGCAAGCGTCTGAGTGGAGAGCCTTGGGGGAGGCCTATGTCCAGCAGTGGACGTCTTTCGGCTGACATGATGAGGCAAGCGTGCTCCATCGTAGGCCTCATCCTCGCTTTCCATCAGGCGTGATTGTGGCCAAACGCAAGCCTATACTGTATATAAAAAAAAAAAACTTTCACCCATATGAGACAGGGGAAATTAATTATTTGCGAAAAATATTTTCTGCGTAAAGTCAGGATTCCATTGCAGTGTATTGAGCATTAGCATGCCGAGCTCTGGGAGTGTCTGGGACATTTACCTAACGGTAGCGTCATTTTATCAGTGGCACGATCATGATCATGATAGTGTCCACAGCAGGGCTACTACGAAACTTGAAACTCGAAGTTCCTGTCGTGCGGTCCCTCTGAAACTTATAAGTACTATTTAATACGAGAGCGAGAGGGATCGCACGACACGAACTTCGAGTTTCGTAGTAGCCCAGAAGAACGTTTCGCGCTACAATTTGGCTACAATAAGGTTCCGCAGCGGCTCACAATTGATCCGATACTATGAAACCTCATTCAAATCACATTGAAGTCCCCTGCCTGCTGATCCCTTATTCGCTATTGCTAACTAGATTGCGGTTAATTAAATTAGTTTTGTTTTGTAATCTGATTATTATGTTAACGTCTGGCGCTGGGTTGCGTCAGCGCAGTCTGAAAAGTTTTATAAGCGGCTACTAAATTCGAAGTAATCTTACCGTCCCTCTCACTCTCGTATTAAATAATATTAGAGTCAGCGGGACGGCAACATACGAAGTTCGAATTTTGCACTTCGTGCCTACAAGGCCTGGTACAGTCAGCGTCATATAGTACGTAGCAGTCAAGATCACCAAATACTTGGAAACATACAAAATAGTCATTACCAGTGAATCAGTCAAAGCGGTCAAATTGTTCGAGACATCCATCGTGTACAAATATAGTGGAGCACGCACGTCGCCAAATACTTTATAACATTCAAGCCGACATTATACCGTAGCAGCCAAAGTATCCAAAAGTATGGGACACCGCAGGAAACTTGACTTTATTACATACCGTGTAAGGTCCAATGATCCAGTTAGCTAGTCCTCTTTAATATAATGTGAATGGTGTTCCATTTTCAGTCTCTTGGTGCAAAATGCACATGTCATTACCTTTTTCATTAAATAAAAACTCTTTTATAATGTAATTATACTGGCCAATTCAAGCCATATAAAAGGAAATCCGTTAATCCGGAATTCTGACAATGTAAATAAAAATGTGAATGAAAGAAACAGAACGATCACTGACAAGTTGGTACTCTTTTCGGTGATTGTCAAAAACAAAAAGTAGAATCTGACGTGTTAATTCGCACTCAACACGAGATTAAACCTTAAACCTTTTATATAAAGCTCAGTTTTCTAGTGTGTCCCATACTTTTGGATATTATGGCTGCTACGCTACCAGTGGTGATGTGCGTGCTCAGATTTATTTGTACGCGATGGATGTCCTGAGCAATTTGATCGCCTTGATTGGGTCAATGTTAATGACTATTTGTATGTTTCCAAGTATTTGGTGATCTTGACTGCTACGTACTATATGACGCTGACTGTACACAACACTTTGTACTACCTACATATTTGCATGCCAAATTTCAAGTCGATGCCATTAACCATTGAAGAGTTCCGTCCTGTGGAGACGATCTTGGCCGGACTACCAGGAAGTCACTACCAGATTATTGTACCGTCACGCAATTTACATAAGTATACCAAATTTCAAGTCAATCCAAACGAAATAAAAGCTTGTAATATTGTCCAGAGGCTGAGCTTATCCGTGCAGCGAGGGTTTTTTTTTTATTCGACTAGATGGCAAACGAGCAAGTGGTCTCCCGATGGTAAGAGATCACCACCGCGCATAAACATCTGCAACACCAGGGGTATTCCAGATGCGTTGCCAACCTAGAGGCCTAAGATGGGATACCTCAAGTGCCAGTAATTTCACCGGCTGTCTTACTCTCCACGCCGAAACACAACAGTGCAAGCACTGCTGCTTCACAGCTGGATTAGCGAGCAAGATGGTGGTAGCAATCCGGGCGGACCTTGCACAAGGTCCTACCACCTGCAAAATGCACCTGGAATGCCGCATTCTAAAGTTTATGGCATCTTAACATAGATTTAAACTGTCACTGGCACTCGCCCCGTGTTCGAACTGTAATCCAGATTATTTTCCAAACAATTGAGCTAGAACTTGTCAAGTTAGGCTCCAATTTCCCAACTCGTCTAACTTTTGACAGAAGATGGATTGTCCGCAGAAACAAGTCCTGAATCTAGAACAAGGCGTAAATAAACTGAGCAAGTTGACATTAAAGTTGAATGTTTTTTGGCTAATAAAGGGGCGGGCTTTGCCTCTTTTTATGAGCTCGTGCTTAAAAACGATATAAGGTTTTTCGCAAACTTTTGTGGAATTTCACCACCTCCTATACTTAATTTTTTTAGTATTACAAAGAAGGTAAGCGATCTTGACGTGTCTTTTTATTGAAAAACACTTTTGAAAAATAAGTCACAGCAAATATGTAATAATTAGCAAGGACATATGATCATTTACGAGCTTTTAGTATCAGAAGTAATAGTAACTGTTTTTTTTTTTAAGTTTTTCAATAAAAAGACTCTTCAATATTGTTTATCCTATTTCTAATGCTAAAAAAACGAAGTATAGTGTTTGGCTCGTCATGAAATTTGGTACGGATGGATAAATAAAATATATGGATGACATTAACAATACAAGTGGAGCACGTACTCGTACCTACTCATATGTTATCCGGAACGATGGTACAGATTCTTTTGTTTGTCAGTCTGACTTGCACTGAGCCGTCTTGTATCTTCTCTTCTCTTCTTTAACTTAAGAGTTACACTCTTGTCGGTGGAGTATCTACCACACATCTCTCCTTTGAGCCATCCTCTTGACCTCTTGATACGACTTTCTCCTTTATTTGATCGATGTAGCTGCGCCTAGGTCGACCTCTTCCTCTCTTCCCCTCGATCTTTCCTTCTAGAATTGTTTTGAAGAAGCCGTCGTGTCGTATCAAATGCCCGATCATATTCCCACGTCTAGCATCTATATTGTTCAGGATTGTTCTCCGTTCTCTCTCTCTCTTTCTGTAGTCCTATTGTATTTTATTTATTTGTCACTGAAAATTTACGTTACAGTTGATACTTTTAATGCGCTGTAAATGTCAAAAATAATCGCGTAAAGTAAAAATACTAGATAAAGAAACAAAATAATCACAATAATACAAAGGCTTACATAGTTAGATAATGTTTACTTTAAGTATGATTTGAAATAAGTAAGTCCTGAGAAGAAGGGCTACGAAATAGCCCGAAACATGTCGAGCTATACTCGGTTTAAGACGTGAGTTATCCGTTACTATATCATTGAAATAAGTAAGTATTAAATTGAGTTAATGTTTGTTTTGATTTTTAATTAATCGTCTAAAACTTACATATTTTATGTAGCTAACAGTAGTAGATAATAGGTACTACCGTTCACCTTGTCACGTTATGATAAGGTTCAGAATCGTTTAAGTTTTTTTTGGCGACTATACAACTGAGTTATGTATTATGTAGTATTTGGCTATCCCTAGTATTCACGTCCTCCACCAAGTCTAATAAAGTGTAGGTAGTATAATCACACAATGTACTTCGTAATTGAATTCAATAAAAGCTATTATGGCTTGTTAAACCGCGTCCCAACTCAAAACGAGACAAAGCAACCAGTCAACGTAGGTGTAACGAAATACGCCCTAATGGGGCAAAGCCTTATTTGGTCGTTTGATAGTGTCGCAACCACTCTCTAGTTTGGCGCGTTTGATAGGATGGAGCGGAAGCGGTTTTATCGGCGTTAGCGTTTACAGCTGTATTACAACTAATGGACAAAGGTATTCTTTTAAAGCGCCACAGCCACAGTGTGAGTGAAATATCTAAGTAAATAAAACAATTGTTAATTGCTGGATTAAGTCCTGTGAGTGCGGTTCGTGTTGAACTGTTGGTAGTTATTTTATTATATATCTTACTACAAGTTAGAGCAGATCTAACCTATGTTCATTGTTGCTGCTTTAGCATTGTATCCATGCCTTTCTTTGATTTGAGACTATAATAGCTTGAATTTAGTAGGTTAGGTACTAATATTGTACCCCAGTAATTTGTTCATTTATGTGATGAGTAAAAACTTTACCTAAGTTTAATTGGTGGTCAAGCAGTAATACAGGTAGAACGTCCAGTTAAAATAAATTTCTGCCATGATGGTCATTCTAAAACCACTGACCAAAGAAGACGCTCCCTCCTATCGATTTGCAAAATAAACTTATGAATTTCATTTTGAGACTTGAGACCTTCTGCTCCGGTTTTCTATCAATGTCAGGAACAAAATCGATACTGAACACTACTTGACCAAATGTAAATCACACGCGCAACAAGAGGCGAGTTATAATTTGAGTATGATGTTAATAAAATTGTAAATAGCTAATCACTTCATACATATACCACACTGAACTATATACTGCGCAGTGTATACAATTACGCGGCATAAGCTTCTTCGTAACTAGATATCCTTGTACACAATTTGTGCGATTACTTTTGTTTTTAAAATTATTCGGCCTTTGTTGGTCGAAATAAAAACGGATTTTTACGTAATCATGGCTTCGTTAATAAATTTAATTGGGCCGTTACTTTTGACCTTCTATTTTGTTATAGTAAAGAATCTAGAGATTACTGATAGGGATAAAATAAATTAATAAAATTTTGATGTTTTTTTCCAGGAAATATAGTCCTAGCATAGCTATTTCCATTTTTACAAGCTTTTATTAACTTGCCTTGTTTATTTTTTGAGTCAGATCTTGGAAGCTAAATTTGACACACTTCTTGCGGTTGAATTGTTGGTGTGGTTGGTTATAAATCTAGTGACACAATAATCTGGCAGTGACATCCTGGAAGTCCGTTCAGAATGGAACTCTTCAATGGTTAATGGCATCGACTTGTTTTTTTTTTCTAACAGCTGGCAAACGATCAGGAAATGTGGTATAGATAACAATGCAAGTACAATCAAGTATAGTCAGCCACCAAAGACGTTGTGCACAGGCAACACGCCAAAATTCGTCTGGAACAGGCGTAGTCCTGATGATGATGACAATCAATAAAATTACTGACAGCAAAAAATACTTGTATTAAAAATTACTTGATTTTTTTTAACAAGAACTTATTTATACAAACAATGCAAAAAGCATTTAGGAGCTTGATTGTGTTATAAAAGTATCTTTATATCCTTATTGACGGAAAGTTTTTTTTACACACAACTGACCCATACCATACCGTAATTAACCACTCCTCCTATGTAGTTACGGAGTAGCTTGCCTCAAAGCTAATAGTGAGTAATACCCAATGTTATGTTTGAATTTGTATGAAACAGTCGGTCAGTAGCTCTCCCTAACCAATCAATAGCAAACTTGTAAACGCCGAGAGCTTGTGACTCATTGGCTTAAAGGGCGGTGCACATTGCACTGTTTTTGTTAGCTCATCATCATATCAGCCGTAGACGACGTACTTATCTCAACTTATGTTATGGATATGGATACGTCCATCGGCGGCGGTGATTGCTTTCCATTAGGTACCCCGTCTGCTGGCTACCCCTTATCTTATAAGATTTTTTTTATTGTATTCCAGAATATAATAAAATAAATAAATAAATATCATGGGACACTTGACACCAATTGACCTAGTCCCAAACTAAGCAAAGCTTGTACTATGGATACTAGGCAACGGATAAACATACGAGTACTTATATAGATAAATACATATTAAACATCCAAGACCCGAGAACAAACATTCGCATTATTCATACAAATATCGAACCCAGAACCTCAAGCTTCGTAGTCAGGTTCTCTAACCACTTAGCCATCCGGCCGTCAAATCCTACAATTCAATGAAATGTCATTTTTTTCTATTTTTAGTTTTCCATGCATAAAAATGCGTGATGTCCAGTGTGTTGTACGCTTTACAATGCCCTGAATGGCATTCGATAACAGATCCCCATAATTAAAAGTTCTTGGTACGGGGTGACTCAGCGTGCGATTGAGATGCTGGGCTTACACGAGCTTAGTAGCTAATGCTTAGTACTTGTCACTTGCACTTGTCAGATGTGTGTAAACATATTGTGCATCCCGCTAATATTATAAATGCGAAAGTTTGTTAGTCTGCTGTTTCTTTGTTACCGTAGTTTGTTACCTTTTCATGTCTTGTAAACGGTTTATATGAAATACGGTTTGCAGATAGTTTGAATACTGAGGTTGGATATAGGATAGTTTTTATCCCGGAAAATGGCGTAGTTCCCGCGGGATAGCGATAAACGAATACTAGGCGGACGGAGTCACGGGCAACAGCTAGTATTTATTATTGTACAAGTGCTTAGTATTAGTGCAACTGCAAGTGCAAGTGCTTAGATGCCGGTCCCGTTTACTAAACGACAAGTGCCTACGCCCATATAAAAATTACTAATACTTATCACTTGTCGAGTGGTGTGAACATGTCAAGTGAAGTTTGATTACTCAGCCGAATGTTTTTGTTTACTTTATTTTCCCAATTTCGTATCTAAAAAAACATCATTATGACGTCAGAAAGATGGAATTCAGAAACTACTATAAAGTTTATTCGAGATTCAGGAGTAGCGATAATCCATGGCGAGATCTTGTAACTACCAATACCATTCTAATGATGTTTAGTCCCTGCAGACAAGTACTTAATCATACTAATGTCAAGTACTAAGTTCATGTAAACCTAGCATGAGAGGGAGAACTGTCGCAGCTGACCGATAAACGCTGCGCTGTAGAGATAATGACATTACAACTGTCTTTCTATTAGGGAGTAGGGGGCGAACTTCATTGTCTATGTATTCTTATCACTGTGTGGAATTTGTGTCATACAAAATTGAAGCCAAAATTGGGGAATTCAACAATCCATTTGCGATTAAGCTTTAAAGTGCAAAATGTTGTGTGAATAATGACTTACTGAAATATATGCATACTAATAATATAAATGCGAAAGTGTGTGTGTTTGTATGTTTGTCCGTCTTTCACGTCGAAACGGAGCGACGGATCGATGATTTTTGGCATAGAGATAGTTTATGGGCCAGAGAGTGACATAGGTTACTTTCTATCCCGGAAAAGGTACAGTTCCCGAGGGAACAGCGCGCGAAGACCGAATCCCGCGGGCCAAGCCGCGACAAAAGCTAGTATGCGTATAAATATAACTTAGGAAGACACCAAACGCACAAGGCCTTCTGACTCATTCACTGTTATCAGTGAATCATGTTTAAACAAGGCGTCTTGTGTACAAACAGTCAAACATCCATAATACGTGTTGTTGGTGCTGTAACCTTCGCTCCCACACCAGCCCACGAAGATGTTAGTGTTACTGCGATCATAAAACATTAAAAGAAGATTTATACATATGTATTTTTGAAGCATCATAAATTCAACTTCTTGTCTAGGTATGCGAAACGTTTATTATTTTTACCTTTGATAAGCGAAACCACAGAATAGATAATAGTGCGAAACTCAATAATTCTACAAATTGGATAGATTTGTATGAAATAATAAACAAAACAATACAATAACTCTTTATTGCACACCAACATATAATACTTAAGCTGTATAGAAAACACAGGTGTATACATACATATAGATACTCAGAATTTCTGAGGTAAGGAATAGGCGGCCTTATCGCTTCAGAGCGATGTCTTCCAGGCAACCTTTACAATGGAATGGATGGAGAAGTCAGTAATAAATTACAACATTTAACAAAAACATAACAAACAAACAAACACAAAACAAAACAAAGGGTTGGCTGGCTGGCTGGCCCGTCAGGGATAAGTCCGCCTTTGTACTTAACTGTATTTTTTTTTCTGTAACCTTTTTGTTTTACCTTTTCTACAATAGTATAAACAAACAAACTAAAAAAAATTATACAGCGTGTATTTTTTTATTAAGTACCAGCTAACTTCGAGTGTAGTTAGCAAAGGCCCTAATAAAAATACGGTTTTAGTAAAAATTACGACTTTTCTGTTAAACTTAAAAATAAAGTCAAACTAAAAACTATAGACGGCATGCAAATTAAAAAATCGAGTTGTTACCCGTCACACCACTGCGACTGATTAAATTGTAAAGTAACACACAAATAAGTAACACATGTAACTTGTATTGTTAGTAACATTGTATGGTAACACTTTTAATTTTAACTTTTTTCGAAACACTTGTTCGCTGTAAGTTTCTGTTTTGCAATTGTAATGCCAACATAACGGTTGCGTTTATTACTGATTTAGCTTTGGTAAAAAGCTTGCTCGTTAGCATATGTTAATGTCGATTAACTTTATGCTAATGGCCTCATTTGCATCTTAAAGGATGCTGTTAAGATTAAGTAAACACACGGATATATTAAATAATTGTTCTCTTAGGAAAGAGTATATGCTGCAGCTGCTGCTGCAATAATGCTGAGCATAACTTAAATATAGTTAAGTATTGCAAGATTTTCCAAGTTTAGGTTTAGAGGACCTATGAAACTCTTAAATATAATCTGTTTTAATTATTTTTTCCTGTTAAGGGGCCCACCCGGTACGTATAATTTTAGTACTTATATACACTTTTGATTTAGGCGTGCGATATGTCTGCCAAAATTGAAATCTCTCATCATCATCATATCAGCAGTAGGGGGTCTTCTGTTGGACATAGGCCTCCCCTATAGTCCTCCAGTGGCTTCGGTTTGTGATATTAAACATATTTGTGATATGAAAAATTAGTTTTTTTTAAATTCAATTTAAAATTTAAATACAAAACTGTTCATAAATGCTCTCATATTTATTCAATTTAATTTTGCATCTAAAGTACAATTCAATAGAATATGTCAATTTTCTACATATTTAAGACACCCTATCGTGGGCACACTTCATTATATATGTCCCTGTTGTTGCAATTATCATCTAAAAGGAATCAAAAAAGAATAATAGTCACATCACAAAGCCTTAGGCAGCCCGGTGTTAAATATTAGTAGGCTGGAAGTGTCTACAGGATTGTCAGATTCTATTGAATTGGAGTTTACATAGTTTCAGTTTCAGTAGCAACAAAAGCGAAGTTAAAGATAACATGACAGTGCTTTGGACCCTTTTTTGTTAAACTACGTCCTTATGTAGTAGGCATATAAAACTTTCATTTATTAAATAGTCACTGGCCAACAACCAACCAACTGGCAACCGAAGGAACTGCAGGTCTATGGGGGAGGCCTATGTCCAACAGTGTAATACCGCTGATATGATGAGTCACTGGCTGCAAGGTAGGGCCTACCGCTGCATAAATGATAATAACTAACAACGTGCAACACGTAACGTCAAGCGCAGATAAACATTTAAAAGCGTAAATTTATCCCACGATGCCCCAACCGATTCCGAGAAGACACGGCCTTGACAAATGAAGAGCGCCGGAGCGTGGAGCGAAAGCGAGACGGAATCAAGGCGCCCATTCGTCTCGCTCGCTTTTTTACAGTTTCCAATTGTTGTGTGTCACTGGCAAAAAATGATGGTGGTTTTGTAGTGTATTTGTGTAAATAGCGATGGGTAGATGCTCAATGTTATCCCAAACAGACAAACAGGCATTTTGTCGAAAGCCAATTTTCTTACTAACTTACTAACCGCTCACCCGGACAAGAGAAGATTAGTTTTTAGAGTCTTTTTCCAGTGGAGTGGAGTCGAGTAGCGGTATAGCATGCAGCACGGAATGCTGAAGACCTGGGTTCGATTTCCAGCGCCGGTCTCTTTTTCTGGTTTTTGTGTGCATCTATGTTTCAGTTTGTATTTCCGATATAGTATAAAATTATTTTCAAGGTTCTTGTAGTCGGTTCCATTTTTTGTTAAAAGTTTTTAGTGATTTGTAGCCAAAGTATATCTCGCAACGCAACGATTCCATTAAGCCCAAGCACAGCATAGTTACATTATTTCATAACAGAGTACCTACTGGTACCCAAGTTCTTCTTCATCAGGTCCAGTTCACCAAATGATACTTTCTGAATGTAAATACTTGACTTGGTGTTAAAAATTACAAAATCAGGGGGTTGCTAAAACGATTTTTCGATTCAGTGATTTGTTTGCGAAATATTCAACTTTAAAGTGCAAATTTTCATTAAAATCGAGCGTCCCCCCCCCCTCTAAAATCTAAACCGGTGGGTAGAAAAATTTGAAAAAAATCAGGATGTTAGTAAGTATATCAAACTTTCAAGGAAAACTATAACGGCTAAGTTTGCTTGAGAATTATTAGTAGTTTATGAGTAAATAGCAGCCTAAGGTATAAAATATACCTAAACTTGGAAGATTCCGTATAAAATACGAAATCCTTAGAAAAATATTACTTAATTTTTCCGTAATGGCTACGGAACCCTATTTTGGGCGTGTCCGACACGCTCTTGGCCGGTTTTTGTATCAGGTATTGGTGCTGCTGAGTGTAGGTACATGTAATTATGCCCTTGACTGTATAACTGTTTGGAAATTATTTTAGGCCATCAGTATAATCTGATTACCTTAACTCAACCCGGTTTCCACAAACTAAAGCCGGACTAGGGAACACATTGTAATTTGCCTATTTACTTTAATTTTGAGCATATTAATATGTACGCAGTTATATCCCAAGTCAATACCTACAGTAGGTATACCGGGAATGTTTGAGTCAATATTGTTATTCGTTCGCTCCTATGAAATAACTTCGGTCCCATATCATAGTTAGATTTAGTAGCTAGCTATGAATTGTGCTTTCCTACAAGGACAGGGGGCCTACCATGATCTTTTCATAAACGATAAAAACGCAGAGTAGTTCAATTTTGTCACCTAAACTGAACGTCGAAATTGTTGAGTCTCAATGGTTTACAAGTGAATGAAAGACCGATATTGTCTCTGGTCCGAAACTGAAACGCTATGTCGCGAAAGGGATGCCGCTATATGCAAACCAAATATTGTATACTAAAACCTCTTTATTTTGGAAAACCATAATATGTCATTCCGTTTTCTTAGCAACCGTTGTGTTGATTACAAATAAATGTTTACGCTGTCACTAATCCACGAGTCTCTTTTCTCACTGAAAAATTAGTTATATCAATGAGGAGTTAAGAAGCACAATGTCGTGAGATAACTTGAATAAAAGTTTAAAAGTTCTTGAAATTTAAAAATGTTCCAAGTAAAACACTTAAAATTCCAAAAGAATTGACAGAATGAGTAACTTATACTGAATCGCTAAATTTGACACTGAAGCGATTCAATTCCCACTCAAGTTAAGCGTCATGGTACGAAAACCGCTTGAAGTGAGTGAATGAAAATGTCTGTATCGCTGTCGCTGAACTGTGCTTGAACTGGATCGCAAAAGTAACGTCGTGGTACGAAATAGCGATGAATAGTTTAGAGCCTAAACTGAATCGTATTAAGAGAGCGTGGTAGGCCCCCATGACTCTACAGGACTAAAAGGAAATTTAAGATAATTTTGTAATTGTTCTTGTGAAGAAATCAAATGAAATGAAATATAATTTTAAGAACTTGGAATACGTAAAGAATTCCCATTTTGTAGCCAGCTTTGAATCGACAATATTTATCCCATTTCGAAACCAGCTAGTTCAAGAAGGGACTAAAGAGGCTTTGTATAGATTTATTTACGAGTAGGTATTAATGACGAAAATTAGACCAAAGCTTCTGACTTTTTAGGAGATTTTTAAATCTATTTTTTTTTTACTTTTCTGTAAAAAAAACCAGTATTTTTCCATAAAAAAACCTTGTTCTGACAATAACAAACCAAATAAAAAAAATAGCCGGATGGATACAGCCGTTTTTGAATTTTGCGTTTAACAACACTGCTCAAAACACGCAAGTCGATTTCGACACTTTTGGCGTAGATGGGTTATGTACTGTTCCTTCCCACACCAATAAATTATTGCAATGCCCAAGTTAATAAGGTTTCGTGAATAAGATGCTTACCGAGGCTTTAGGAAGCAATATTCACGGTACGCGGCGCGAACATTCCCAAATACGATTATAGGCTGTTGGGAGGTCACAACCTTGTTGGGGAACTCGTTGCTATCGCTATTGCCGCCTTGAAAGGTCCAAAAAAATCCTATGTCGAGTGCTAGGCTTGAAAGAAAAATTAGGTAGCTTTCCTAATTTTTCACCGATTTTATTCCCAATCGATGCATTTTGATGCAAACTGTAAGTACTTCAGGATTGTTATAAAACTAACCTAACCTAGCCTAATAGTTCTACAAGATATGAATAGTTTACAGTTTCAGAAAAAAAAATCGTTCGGAGCCCATGTGAAACAGTTGCGAAATACTAAATATTTCTTGTCAATTAAAATAGTAAATTTAAATATATTATCAATGACTTATCTAAAGGTCTAGTTATAATAAATAATAATAATAGCTATATCAAAACCCTTTTTTTCATCAGGGGGCAGTAGAAGTAGTACATAATAGTAGTTATTCAATTTCATTTTTCCTGTCGGATTCTTTTCGCCACCTACTTACTTAAGCCTGTTTGTATTGTTTCCGTGTCTAAATGGGTTGTCTGGAAAATATTTATTTGTAGTGATAAGGCCACATCTATTGACTACCTTGTTTTTTATTTTCAATGAAGAATATTGGTCATTGTAGGCCAATTAAAGAATTAAAAAAAAAACTGAGGCATCGGTGGGTGAGTAGGTATAATAATTTATTAAAAACTAAGAGAACTAAAAAAATGCGCACATCAATAGCGAAGATATCTCCTTAGATTGTCAGAAGTAAATATCGCCGTTACTAGATCCCAAACAAACCTCATTAAGCCGGAGCGCGTCACATACTCAGTCGAGCGTCTTCACGGGAAATATATAATGGGAAAATGCTGCATAAATTGTTCGTTCTCTTCATGAGTTTACGTATCAAATTTTGCCGTAAGTAATGCACATATAAATGCTTTTTATTCTCCATTGCGCTGGAAAATAACGCAGAATTGATGACAGCTTTAGTTCCTTTCGGCTGTTGACTTTACATGTTGCTCGACGTTTTTATAGACGATGTCATCATCCTTTTCATAATAGAGTTAGCTTTGCCTAAATAATATGCTATCAATAGTACCTTTGATTTTAAACGGAATTGCATTATACTCAATTAATTTAGCACTTTTTACGACGCGGAGCCATCACGCGTTGCGCAAAAATGTATTAATTTCAATCATTCTCTTGATAATCATTTAATCCTATCGTTTTTGCTGATTATCATTAGTATTATGTCAAGTTCGATACGATGTTTAATTAATGGACTCGAAAGTCATTAATCGGTTGTCGTATAATTTATTCTTGCTAAGTCTCCGTCACCACAGTCGTCACGCCAAGCGAGAGGTTTGGAAAGCAACTAGTGAAATCGATTGTACCCTTGCATCTTTTATCATTTAAGGTTTTTGGAGTACAATTGACAAGATTTCATTTTTTTAACACCTATAAATTACTACAGGAATCGAAAGAGTTTTGCCTCCTGAACATGGGAAAATATTTATTATAATTTATTTCTCCATATTTAAAAAAATACGAAAAATTTAAAAATATACCTGAATTTGCCGACACTACCACCAAAAAAAAAACACCAAAAAAAAAAGGAGGTGTCAATTTTGACAACGTCTACGTCAGATTTACGTGATGTTTTTTTTTTTAATAGAGACTAGACAAAAGTACCTAATGGGTCTATTGTGTGGTAGTTTTGGAGTTATGCCCTTTTAGAATAAGCACATCTTAATTTTTTTTATCAAACTAATTAATAATCGTAGCGAAATTTTAAAAATATCAGCGTCTTTCTCTTTCCAAACAGAATACAGAGAACCTGTCAAATTATAGTCTTAGAAATATGAAATCTTTTTAATTAGGAGTCGAAATGGTTGCCATGGCCGAAATCGGTCAGATCATCATCACCACTCCTTAAGATTCGATTTCATACAGGTGCCTCTGACCATGGGGTTTTTAATTATTAATTACTGAAATAAAAAAGAAAACAAAAGAAGTAAGTACAAAAATACTTATAACTATAAACCTCTGCCAATCTGCATAGCAGTTTGTTGGTAGAAAGTGCAGAACCCTCATCCACTATTTTAAATTTTTATCACTATTTTACCCGGTGCCGGCTGGGCAGGCATCGGGCACGTTTAAAATGCAGAGGGGCTACTACGAAATTCGAGAATCGAAGTTCGTATCGTACCGTCCCTCTCACTCTCGTTTTAAATAATGTATGTAATCTCCAGCGGGACGGCAAAACACGAAGTTCGAATTTTGCACTTCGTAGCAAAGGGCCAGGGTTCGAGTCTACTCGTATAAATGAGCTACTTAAAGTGTGCAACTTTTTAAAAACGTCCAGTGTTCAAATTTTTTCCTACACATTCGATGTATGCATATGCAATGCAATAATTTACTTAATTGACAGCACATTGATAAATGTTTATCTCAAAGAGATGTCAAATTAATTATCAAATTATTTAGATGCCGTACCATGAGACAGAGATAACACGGGCATTTCCGTTGCACTTCAAAGATCAAACTGTGAGGATCAAAATTGTCTAATTTCAAGTTATTTGATAATGTTACAAAACAAAAATAGGTCTGTATAAAAGCCATCGCAGTATGCATTTTTTCTTCTCAGAACTAAAATGTAAAAGCGTTGTTGTTCTCTTCCTATAGTCTGCTGACCTAGTATTTCTGTTGCGTAAGCCGTTTCGATTTTGTGGATGAGTAAACTCCTGTCGTGAATCGGATCTGACATACATTTTTTTTTATAAATAAAATGATAGTAACTGAATTTCTTCTCTGGAATGGGACGTCACACCTCAGGAATGTTAAGCCCCTTGACACTTCACAATGAAGCCGAGTAAAGTTGTGCACGCTCTTTCACTAAACGGATCGCTCTCAAGTTCTCAACTAGTAAATAGTGCAGATGCACTAATCACATCATCATCGTCATTATAATCAGCCGCAGGACGACCATTGTTGGACTTATATAGGCCTCCCCCATAGACCTCCAGTTTCTTCCATTGGAAGCGGTCTGCATGCAACGTGAACCTGCGGCTTTAACCCGTCCGTCCATCTCGTTGGTCGTCCTATGCTGAGCTTGCCGATTCGTGTTTCCATTCGAGAACAACAAGTGTTCTCCGTGCTGCATGGTCTACCCATTGTCACTTCAACGAGCTAATTTGCAGATGTATGTACCTACTAGTTTTAGTTCATTTTACACTAATTATACTAAAGTCTTAGCATCAGCGTAGTTTTTATGATTTAGTGTATGTTTTAACTGTTAATTACAACTATGTTATTATATGTTGTTTTAAGTTTGCAACGCCATGACATAACATAACCCTTTCGTTAAGTACCGGTTAAGAATAACACGTGTGCGACGGGAAGGGCCGACCGCAAACTATTTACGGCGGCGCTGGAATGTGACTCGATCGTTGCATTCTGCATATACTTGCTTTATATAACTACCTATGAAGTGAAATAATCCCTTGCTCTTATGATTGTATGTTCAGGTTAAATAAATTTGTGTCCTCAAATGTAATTTTGCATTTCAGTTGGAGACTAAACAACAAACAAATATCACAATCGAGCCAAAAATGTATAATTGTTAGGTACACCAATACTAAAATACATATCGTATAGAGGTAAAGGACATTAAAATGAAATAAAATGCAGTCGTTAACCGTATTGTTACCTAAGTTTTAGCACAGTTATGTGTGTGTGTATATTCTTTATTGCAGAAAATGGATTAAAATAATAACCTGACTGCTTTAAAAACTTAAAATTAATACTAAAAAGGAAAATACAAGTCTTGTAGAAAATATTGTGGTGTTGGATTAGAATTACACCTCTCCATTTCTTCCGTGGATGTCGTAAGAGGCGACTGAGGATATAGGTTCAGGTATACCGTAGGCGACAGGCTAGCAACCTGTCACTATTGTACCGTTTTAGTCAAACTTGAAACCTAAAATTGCTAAAAGTGGCACCGAAGCGGTAACGTTTCGTGTACTCTGCCTACCCCATTTGCTCGTTTTTTATTTTTTATCAGGGACCGTTAGGTATATATACGTGCATGGTTTCCCTCAAAAATGCAATCAAAAACGTAGGTACTTACAGCGTGTAACCGTATCAATCTGGCACATCGTTCACGAGGACGGAGGAAATTGAATCGCCAATCGTTTCCATCCCTCACACCTCGACGGAGTTGTGATCGGATACATCGTATTTCGCTATCAGGTTTAAATTATTTTATCACCAGCCGGACGTCCACTGCTGAAGAAAGGCCATGAAGATGATGTTGTCAGTAAACAATGCGAGATGTCTCACTAAGTATAGTAGACGGCCTGCCAACGTTTCGTCATCTGGTTCGTGGCCCGTACATAAATCATTGTATTTCTTGTAAGTCCTGATTCGACTTCCAACTTGTAAATGAGTTTCGTTATTGTAATTGCTTATTAACCCGTGAAGATACACCCTTAGGCGCAATACGCAAAAAGGGGCCTTACGTTTTCTTAGGTTTTGTAACCAAGTTAGCCTGCATTCTTACGAGCAAGTGTGATGAAAAAAAATACGAAGCGTATTTTTGGCGAACTTACAGCGCATGGGTCATATCAAGAGGTAAAGGAACTCGACTGACACGAGACCAACTCTTACATTATGATAATGTTGGCTGTACTCCACCTACATAGTCAAGACAGGGAGCAGCTTGGGTCCTAGAGATGCATTCAAGAAATTATCATATATGCATTTCCTTTTGAATAATACCCATATTTACATTTCCATCTGGAAGGAATTCCCATAATTGTAAGAAAGAAGTAATGAGATTCCTTGGGAGAATCGGCTCGGAATGTTGACTTATATTTTACAAATATGTAATGTATGGTTTTATCGTGGTACTGCCGAGAGAACTTGAAAATTGCAGTAATCTTTAAATACTATGAGATGTGGGTAATAAATTGGAAAAAAATAAGTGTAAGTAATTTGAATGAAATAAACAGTGTATAAAACATGGCATAGGTAAAAAGATAAGTATTCAACTGGTTTTTTTTTCAAACTACCAACTTCTTGCATTATACATAAGTATATTATAGTACGCTAAGATAAATATTTTACTTGCAATGCATTGTTTTACGAGTTTTCACGTTTCATACTCATACTCACAACATTTATTGACAAGAAAAACACACTACATCACAACAAAAACACAGTAAAAACATAAATAGGAGAAGAGAGGAAAATAAATAGGAGGGAGAATTTTATTTCGAATTATACCTGTATTATGGTGCTATGGCTCAGCACGAGCCCGCAGAAATGGACTTGGTCATCTAACTGATATACCTTAGAACTCTATTGGGCTTCTATCACTCCTGCCGGATCATGCTATGCATCGATTTCAAACTGGTAGAAATATATTTCCATGGTTCTTAGCAGTCTGTTAAATTTTTCATTATAAAATCTTTAGATAACCTAAAAATATGCGTCGATTACTAAGCGTATTACATTTAGTTCCCACATAATCTTGCGTCAGTTTGCGTTCAGTGATTACTCAATTAAATTTAAGCATTGTTTTTGTGAATTACAATGAATTTCACACTACTCGGCGACCTTCAGCTTTTAGTAACGTTTTGGAACAATAAGAGGTAGGTATATAATGTGAATTTCTCGGTAAGTAATCTAGGCTAAATTTCGATATATCGTGCATTGCAACGATATGGTCGTTTACTGAAATCCTGCAAAAATATTCACGAAATATTTTGTAGTTACTATCTCTGCAAGACATTGTATTACATTGTTTTTCACAGTGTTTTAGTGACCTAAAAAAATCTAGTTATCAGAAAATATTACACTTGTATTTTGTCTTTAGTCAATTTTAAAAACAATGGTCAAGATAAAGCATTCGTGCTCAATTTTAAGCTATAGCAACGAATATTAAATATAATGACCCGGATAACTCACGTCTTAAATCGAGTTTAGCTCGACATGTTATCCGGGTCATTATATTTAATACGAGTGAGTCTCACGGTAGTTTCATGTTCTATAGCAACGAACTTACAACCATATACCATACTATTCTGATTTGCAAAAATGTTTGCTAATTACATTTCCTCTACAAATTTGAAAGCAATTCTAATAATTACAAAAACATAAATCGAATGAAAACCAATAAATTACACGATTTTTTTACTGGCAACTCCAATTTGTTTTTAATACGCGCAGGATATGACACTTTTGCTGAGTGTAAATAAATTAAAGAGCCGTACGCAATGACAGTAATAAATGGAATAACTTTGTATATTCCAGTATTTATTTACCCGTTTCGAGATAGGCCCAGATAAGCAAGAAATTCACGGTATCAGTAAGGAGAATCATCCATTAATAATGTGACCACGAACGGAATAAACAGGGTTGCCAGATATAATGTCAAAAAGGCAGGGCGGGTATTTCTCAAGTTTATCATTAAGTTGCATAAAATAATACTACTTTTTTGCTGACTGTACTTTTTGTTGACTCTATTTACATTATCATGTATCAGTGGCATGGCGTTGTAATAACTCGTTTCCCATCGCGTTGCCTAAATTTTTTACTTGACATACGTACACTTCCTTCGAGAAGTTGCATCCGAAGACACACCTATAACACGCTTCTCTCTCTCCGGGTTGCCTAACGAAAATGTTCATGCCACGCCACTGTTATGTATACCAAATTTCAAGTCAATCCGATTGATGATTGATGCGAGCAAACGTTGCGGCACTAATTTTTTTTTTTAAGTTTAGTTTTAAGTCATACTGAAAATCAGCGCTGCGGCTTGCTATGGCAATTCTCTGAGTCCATCCATCCATCCCAGCCTATATATACGTCCCACTGCTGGGCAGAGGCCTCCTCTCAGAACAAGAGGGCTTGGGCCATAGTTCCCACGCGGGCCCAGTGCGGATTGGGAACTTCACACGCACCATTGAATTGCTTCGCAGGTTTGTGCAGGTTTCCTCACGATGTTTTCCTTCACCGCAAAGCTCGTGGTAAATTTCAAATGTAACGCCGCACATGAATTTCGAAAAACTCAGAGGTGCGAGCCGAGGTTTGAACCCACGACCCTCTGCTTGAGAGGCGATAGGTCAAACCACTAGGCCACCACGGCTTATTCTCTGAGTATGGCCCTTTTTACTTCTTTCGAGACAATTTTTATTTTCTCCTCTTTCTTCCTGTTTAATATACATAAGGTTATATAAGGTTTTCTGTTTTTTTACTAGCTATAATATTTTTTTGTTGGTCGTGCCGAATTTTGGTAAATAGCTAAATTTATTCTTTCTTTCAAACCTGCGGGTATAGGCTAGTTCTGAAACTTAAATACATGCTGAGTGGAGACCCTTTTTGGTATCCTGCCGTGTCACCAAGTAACATAGTTTTAGTGCTAGTTCTAGTCTTAGTTTTAGGTGGTACTTTTGGAGCCAAAATAAACCTTTCTTTCTTTCTTTCAAATAAAAATGAACAGCATACTTATAAAAAAACCTCTTAAACCCTACTCAAACTCGTACTTAGATATGCGGGAATGAGTTTTGAGAAATGTGTTTGTCATGAACCAATAGAAACGCGTCATTTACCTAACTATCCTCGCTCCGCTTAACTGTTTTCACTAGAGCTGTGCTGTGCGAGGATAGGTAAATGAAACCTTTCTATTGGTTCATGTCAAACACATTCCTCGCACGCGACATATCCTCGCAACATCTCTGGCGGAAACGCAGAGTAACATTCTGAATAAGAGTTTTTACTCCTAGACCTAAAATCTTTTAAAATAAACACCATAAAATGCTGGCGGTCATTTACAGCTACAATTATCGACGTTTCCTTTAATTTCTAATCTTGATTGGTTTAGAAAGTGAATAAAAACGAGAGGTCGGATTTGTAGTTGGTTGACGCCGCGGCATTAATTACTGTTGATGTTACTTATTTGTGCCGAGTTTGGTAATTGACATGTTTAAATTAACTAAAAAGAACATTGTCACTCTTAAATAATTAAACTCGTTTACCTAGGTTAGGTTGGGTTAGTTTAATATCAACTCTGAAGAAATTACTATTTCAGAAATAAATTACTTTATGGCAAATGAAAATTCCGGCGGTCGCCGTGGTGGCCTAGTGGTTTGACCTATCGCCTCTCAAGCAGAGGGTCGTGGGTTCAAATCGCGGCTCGCACCTCTGAGTTTTCCAAGTCATGTGCGGAATTACATTTGAAATTTACCACGTGCTTTGCGGTGAAGGAAAACATCGTGAGGAAACCTGCACGAACCTGCGAAGCGATTCAATGGTGCGTGCAAAGTTCCCAATCCGCACTGGACCCGCGTGGGAACTATGGCCCAAGCCCTCTTGTTCTGAGAGGAGGCCTGTGCCCAGCAGTGGGACGTATATAGGCTGGGATGATGATGATGAAATGAAAATTCTAGAAAACGATACATTCGGGCATATGAAATTCGGGCAAACGATAGAGAACCAATGAATCTATGTGGATAATATTAACAGTTTGTATGAAATGTAATGTCATGTAAATTAAAAAAAAAGTCTCTTCCAATTGGTTGTGGCAATGTGATAAAAATCAATATACCTACATTCTCACAATAATTTGATTGCATTGACTTTTTTCTATCAATAAGTAAAAGGTAATAAAATCATAGTTTTATTTATTTATTTGGAGAACAAACAGAAATAAGTGTACAGAAGATGATACAAGTATTCTTAGTACTATGACTAAAACTAACATGCACTTACTCCCTAAACAGATCTCACTAAGGCACATGTGTGATGATTTCTAGCCAACGTACACTTCACCGAAAGCTAACCGGTCGGAGTACGCTAATTTAAATTTTAATTACTATAATGGTTTTGTTTGTATGAGATAAAGAAAAGAAACTGTCGCGAAAATCCACTGCAAAATTAGATAGCCCACTTACACACTCTATTGGTTCATACCTGTCTAATTATTTAACTATTCTTCCAACGTGTACTACTGTACTATACCACCGTTCTATTGAATAGCTAGCAGTCATTATCCAGACTGCAAATTAAAACAATGAAGTTATTAGATCGATAGATCATCTAAAACAATGCCTAGAGCTTAGAGAACTAAAACCAACCGGAGGGTACGTTAACGACAATTGGTACCCGTCGATCTTCCCCGTTACCCATACTTATGCTGTTTCTGTGTGCTTGAAGCTCATATCGTTCAATATCGTTGTTGAGATGCGCAAAATGTGGCAGGCCGCTTCCAATCGAAGTAACTTGAGATCTTTGAAGGAAGGCTATGTCCAACAGTGGACATACTACGGCTGATATGATTCAAATTTAAACGCTCTCAAACCGATGGACCAATTTCGGTGAGGTTTTTTTACGCAAAGCCGAGTTTCCGTGCTGTGGATGTTAATAAATTCAGATGAAAATCTTTTCCAGGGACGTTCGGTTAAACTAAAGGCTGACCAGAATTATAAAAAACCTCGCCATATTGCGGAAAGCCAATAGAACTTATTTCTTGCACTGGCAACACTAAATTCAAATGTCATTTGTATATTGCTGTCAAAGTTTAACGTTGTTTGCGCGTGGTATATTAAAGTGTTATTTTGTGTTTTTGTGCTTTAAAAGTGCCGAAAATTATCCATAGCCTTGGAAGGAAAATAATTCACAATGCATAAAAGTATTTGTCATAGAAAAAGTCTGAGGGATTATAAAATATTCCTTTAAATAACATCACCGACACCGTTTTCAATATGACTGTAAGTATGATAGTGAGTGTAAAGAATGTTGCAATATAAAACGTAGAAGTGCTGCCCTCACGTCAAGTTTTTTATATTCCTGATCAGCCTTTAACTCAATAACTTAAAATATTTAAGAAGAATTTGAAGATGACTTGTATAAATTAGTGTGCTTGACGCCTCCGGTTGGTTTAATAGTGTAAGATGTAATGCAATAGCGTGCTCAGACGCAGCTAAGGTTCCACGTTTTTTGTCGACAGCCAATGAACTGCGTTTTACCACAATCATGCAGCCTTGATGACTCTTTTGTCGTTATTTTATGATCCGATTTCGCGTGATAAAGTGAGGTTGTGTATTGTGTGCTAGCGAAGTTCAAGGATTGTTTGTTTCCGTGGTTTTTGTGATTCGCTCTTATTTGATAAGTGCGAATAAATAGTGCTTTGAAAGTTGTTAATGATTAAGAAGAGATTCGTTGCTATGATTTTGGCTGCGTGCACCTTACGTAGGTGAGCAAGCTTGTGCCCTGATATTCCTAACCATATGTTACAATGAAACTTCTATCAAAACACATGCTACGACAACCTTTTCACCCGAAGGTCAGGGACCTTTAGAATCCCTTGAAACTTGGGCTATATTTCAATACAATGTCCTTTGGGAGGGGCGCCGGGCTTTGCCCTTCGTCTGGAGCGATCAACGGAACAGCGATATTAAGGCTTCCGAGGTTTCAAGTCGTTTAATGTCGAAGCAAATTAAAAACTGGGACATTGACCTAGCAGGCTGGTGTAGCACATGTCATTATCATTGTCATAGCAGCCGTAAGACATCCACTGACATAGGCCTCCCCCATAGACCTCCAGTAGCTTCCGTTGGATTTAGGGGGGGGGGGGGGATTGCTAATACTCTTGACGCTTGGCAAGTTGGTTGGTGAACGCTGTATAGATAGGATGTAAAAGTTGCCAAGAAGACGTTGCTGCCCATCTTCTGCCCACGGGATGACAGGAGCCTTACGGCCAACATGTGCATATTACATCTACATAATAAAGACTTGACAAAATTCCCATCTCCTTTCTGCTACTCTTAGTACATATAGTGCAATATCTCGATCTGAATCGCTTTGAATGTAGTTTGAGGGAGAGTGAGACAGCAATAAGTTTTTGGTAAAAATTTCATTTTTAATACAAGGTTTTTGGTGACTGTACTTGTATTGTCACCCAAACTACATTTGAATACCAAATTTCAATTCGATGTCATTAACCGTTGAAGAGTTCCGCCCTGTGGATACGATCCTGGCCGGACTACCAGGATGTCACTACCAGATTATTGTATTGTCACGCAATTTACATAAATATACCAAATTTCAAGTCAACCCAACTACTGGAAGTAGTTAAATAAAAGCTTGTAAAAAGAAAGAACCTGGCATTGACTATCTGTTTACGCACGGTGTACTTAATCTACTAAAAGAATTAAAAGACTGAACTACATTTGTACGATTGTATAGTTGGGGCGATCCGTTTAATAGTAAAGAGCATTCGATTTGTGAATTTTGTGATAAGTAGTTTGTATACTTGCCCCGACCGGTGATATAACACGCACAAGCTCAAGCTTCGTAGTCAGGTGCTCTCACAGCTAGACTATCCATCCAAAAATGCTGACCAAAGTAAAAAATGTATTCCTTACGAATAACAAAACATTAGCATTAATTTAAATATCATCTTCTTTCTAATGTAAACGAAAATATTCCTTCCATCCGAAGGCATAGAGTAGGAAGTCTATTGACCAAAGATGTAATCGTTGTACAGGCGTCACGCAATCGCAATCCTCTAAAATCCGGAACTCATTTTGAATTCGCCATTCCATTTATACGTTTATTATCATCAGTTTCAAGTTGGACAACTCTTTGTTAACCAACTTAAAAAAAGGAGGTTTTCAATTCAGTTAATTTTTTTTAAATGTGAAGTATAAATCATCATCGAAGTAGGTATCAAAAAGGGCTTATATAGCTAGGGCTTAGTATTTATATTTTTATCTCAGAATTCCGTAATTTATGAACCGGCTAGCTTTTACCGACTCCGTCTGCAAGAAAATCGTTTTTCGTCGCGGAAACTATGTTTTCTGGGACAAAAGCTATGTCATTCCAAGTCCTTCCCAGGGTCTGAAACTATCTTTATATCCAATTTCAAGAGTTACGGTGCCACAGACAGACACACAGACACACATAGCGGTCAAACTTATAACATCCCTCTTTTTGCGCCGGGGGTTAAAAAAGTTAGAGTCGACAGATACACTTTTGCATTTATACATGTTAGTAATTAAGGATGTTAGACAGAATTAAAACACTTTTTTATTTTAAAAGAAATATTTCCAATTAGATCCCATTGTCACCAAATTTCTTTACCAAAACAGCTGTCAATTGCTTTGAAACGTAGACTAGACGTGTCTCTTTTTGCTTCTCATTAATAAAAAAATCTAGTACAGTTTTCTAACACGCCCGAATGGAGTGTGAGACGAAGCGTTGAGTTCTCAGTCAAAGAGACTTATTCATACAGATACAGTCAGAAGCGGATATCTTACAGCATTGAAACCCACATTAAACTAAGCAGTAGTGTTGTGTTTCACATTGAGGTTACATTAAAAACAGTCACGCGAAATCTCTAAATCCAGCCGTTAAGATGGCGAGATTTTATTCCGGTTCTAGCCTATGTATTATTCCAGACGTCCTTCATACCAAATTTCATCCGAATCTGTCTAGCCGTTTTGGTGTGAAGGACTACAAACACACACACACACACACACACACACACACACACAAACTTTCGCATTTGAATCAGCCATTATGATAGCTACTAAGGTATATCTATGCAACAAATTTACCTATGTTCATGTAGCTCCCCCGCCTCATACTGCAAGAACAACACACACAAATCACACAAACTCAACTATTACCACGACCACACTAAGTGTTAGTGTAATGTCATAAGCTCGCGAGTAAGCCAAGTAATTGTGGGTATGTATTATAATACCGATAAACGAAAGACCGAATTTCACAAGACCTATGGACGGAAGGCCGAATATTAAAACGTCGAATGGATATATGACCGAAAGTTTGAAATCCCGAAAGTACATTTGACCGGCAGCCTAAAACCCGAAGACTACAATCCCGAAGATCAAAATACCTACACTCGAAAGGTCGAAAAGTCATAATGCCGAACAGTCATAATCACTACAAGTAAAATAATCGACAATAAATATATCGAAAATCAAAATACCGAAACTGCCGTTATACCAAAGACGAAACAAATATAGCAGGAAAAGATTTGTGCGAGCGAGCGAAGCGAGCGAGCAAGACGGTTCGCAGCAGAAGCGACTCGGATAGGTTAGGTTCAGAACCTTAGGTAGCCTTCGATGTAAGGTTTTTTTTTATAGCAGGCAGATACTTAACTGCCACTAAGAAAGTAGGTTGGATAAGATTCAAGACCATCATTATCCGGGCTGCTATAAAAAAAAACCTAACATCGAGGCTAACGCGGGAGCTACGCTCCGCCGCTCCCGCCTTAGCCTTTCTGGAACCTAACCTATCTCAAGTCGCTTTTGCCTCGAACCGTTCTTGCTCGCTCGCTTCGCTCGCTCGCACATATCAAAACTTTTTTTTACTTTCGGTATTTGTACTTTCGGGTATTCTGAATTTCGATTTGTTAAGTGTCGATATTTCGACTGTAGGTAATATGATTTTTCGGTATTATAATACATACCCCATTTTCCGGATTTTGTTTACGTTCGGTCATTTAAAATAGATATTTCGACCTTCGGTGTATCGGTTGTCGGTATTTTGTACATTCGGTATTCTGAATTTCGATGTGTTATGCGTCGACATTTCAACTGTAGGTATTATTTGATTTGTCGGTCTTATAATACATACCGTAATTGTTGATGGTTCATTTGTAATATTATTTAGATAAGATTAATGGAATTCTAAGTAAGAAACGTAGGTACCGCACGCATAGTTTTCATGGAATCCACAAAGACACTTGAAATCACAATTGATTTCTTCGAAGTCCTTGAAGGCTTTCAGCTTGGTCTTACCCGAAACGAGAGCCTCTGCCACGAAGAACCCTCCAGATTGCAAATGTCAGATTTATTCGAGATCTTATACAAATGATTTGACACTCGGCCTCGCTAGAATTTTATTGCTTTTGTTTTTTATATGATGGAAGTCAAGCATCTTTATTTAAGAGGGGTTCGATTTCGAATAATTGTTTTGATTCATAAAGTTTGTAAGGAGAATGGGAAAATTGATCTTGGTGGGCATTGATGAAGTTAGTTTCATATGATTGTCCTGATTTCCTAATTATAAATAAATAATATTACTTTGTGTGACGTGATCAGCAGGGCTACTACGAAACGCGTAACTCGAAGTTCGTCTCGTGCGGTCCCTCTGACACTTACACTATTTAATACGAGAGAGAGAGAGAGAGAGGGACCGCACGACACGAACTTCGAGTTTCGAGTTACGTAGTAGCCCCTGCAGGAATTAAGTACTCTACCAGGCCCTCTACTACGAAGCGCAAAACTCGTAATTCGTATGTTGCCGTCCCGCTGACTCTTATGTCATTTAATACGCGAGCGAAAGGGATGGTGCGATACGAACTTCGATTTTCGAGTTTTGTAGTAGACCCTCTGATCCAGTTAGTTAAGGGTATGTACTAGAATTAGTGAGATTAACGTTATTTTTATTATATATATGCAATCAAGATTTATTAAATTATTTACCAAGTACATGTTACATTAGAAATAGTTGTCTGCAACAGATCGCTTTTAAGCGATAATACCGGCTATTGTCTACCCTGATTTTGTGTTGATATTTTTCATTTTTTGTATTAATTTGTGGTGTGCAATAAAGAATGTTTGTATTGTACCTGATCACTCTACAATTAAAATAGTGGGAGATTTACTTAAGTACGATTATGGACGATCCATTATCGATTATTGAGGGTGTAGGGTTGGTCCTTCTTACATTTCCGAAATCATTCTAAATATTGATTCCTCTGTCCAACTGACAAGTTAGAACTTCCGTGTATTTACTCGTATTTTTTAAAGACATTTAAAAAAACCTTCCACAACTCTGACAAACAGTAAAGATATTCCCTATTGTGTTTGTTTCTTTGGTTTTGTACAACAAAGGGTTTCGTACAAAAAACAAAATTATTTATTTCCAAATTATACGTAGGTATAGTCACCAGCACCAATATCTGACACAACAAGCGTGCATAAATATCTGATACGACTAGGGCCGGAAGGACGTGTCAGATATTTTTTCACGCTGTGGCAGATATTAATGCTGGTGACTGTACCTGTAAATGGCCAAATCAAAAATTTGAACAAATCTCTAGGATATGACGAATCGATTTTATCATTTGCCTAGAAAAAATCAGTCATTAGATCAAACGAGTTAAGTTTGTTTCGTCAACTCACTGACGTGTTTCAAGGATTCTATGAAATCAATCTTCAATAAAAGAATTGTATTTTTTGGCTGATTTCGTCATTTCACTAAACAGATTCAGGGACTTGGTCAAATAAATGACTTTTACTAGGCAAATGATACTCGTCATTTTAACATCCTGCCTGATTTCATCATATCCCTTAGAGATTTGTTCAAATATCAGTTTTGGGTATGCCCCTGCGACACATACACAACTGAGGCAAACTTTTACTGTAAAGTCCTTCCGCATTAGGTACTCGTAGAATCGATCGAGGTATCCACTAAGGTTTTTCGCCTCCGACAATTAATGGTTTTCATTGGTACCTCTATTTGCAGGTCGAGTCGGGGCCGTCCGTCGTCATGGCAACGGGTGGTGAAACAAATCCTTGAACGAAGTAAGTAACGCATGACCTACTCTTTCAAACATGGTAAAGTGCAAAGAATAAATTGCAACTGGAAATAAAACCGGCCAAGAGCGCGTCGGACACGCCCAAAATAGGGTTCCGTAGCCATTACGAAAAAAATAAGTAATATTTTTTTAAGGATTTCGTATTTTATACGGAATCTTTCAAGTTTAGGTAGGTATATTATATACCTTAGGCTGCTATTTAAAAGTAAAACGACTAATAATTCTCAAGCAAACTTATCCGTTATAGTTTTCCTTGAAAGTTTGATATACTTACTACCATCCAGAATTTTTTCAAATTTTTCCACCCACCGGTTTAGATTTTAGAGGGGGGGGGGGAGGCGCTCGATTTTAATGAAAATTTGCACTTTAAAGTTGAATATTTCGCAAAAAAATCAATGAATCGAAAAATCGTATTAGCAAACCCGTAATGGTTTTAAAAGCCCTATCCAACGATACCCCACACTATAGGGTTGGATGTAAAAAAAAACCACCCCCACTTTACGTCTATGGGAGGTACCGTTATTTTTTTATTCTACCATTTTGTCGGCATATATATCCGTGCAAAATTACAGCTTTCTAGCTTTGATAGTCCCTGAGCAAAGCCGCGGACGGACGGACAGACAGACGGACAGACGGACATGGCGAAACTATAAGGGTTCCGTTTTTGCCATTTTGGCTCCGGAACCCTAAAAAGGGTGTTGGAAAGTGCCGGGATTTTCAGCTTGCAATTTTGTGGATTGATTCGTAACATGTAGGTACGTTTCTCGTTGAGGTTATTTTAAACCTGCGGAAGGAGGGTAGATTTTCAAGCTTTCTTGAGTTTGGTGTTCTTTGTTTCATTTGTAAAAATCTAAAATGCATTGCACTTAAGAGTTGACTGTGTTGACACGGGGAGACTCAGAACAAAAACAACAATTTTTTTTTAGAGTTACGACACTGGTTTACTCGAAACACTATCTAGTTAAATACAGGATATAATGCCGGATATAGTCTATGGAATGACGGAATAACCAATGCCGTGGAATAATCATATTTTTGCTTTTAATTTTTTTATACTTTTGATAACACGGAAAAAATAATTATTTACTTACATATTTTGGCGAATAAATTTGTATATTTCTATTAGTTGATTCGTTCTCAGAATGATTCTGATCTCGTAAATACCATATTCGGAAACGCGAATAAACATTCTTTACATTATGTACCTACGTAAGGTACAAACGTTACATTGTTTCATAACTCAATTTTGTATTTTATGAACTAAACGAAAGCAAAGTACAACAAGTACAATTGTTAGTTGCAATTACATCCTATGTAATTTCTTGAATAAAACATCATGTACCACTTTTACTTTTCTTGTGCCAAATGCATAGTAAAATTAATGATCTAGAACAGAAATCTGATTTAAATTCCATGTATGTATAATAGGAGGTTATGGTAATCTCAAAAGTATTCTTTTTATGAGGAGGTTACGTCTTATGTCAAATTGGTCTCTAGTCTAGGTTAGCGGAACGAATTTGCTTTAATTCGGCGAATGTCTTTTGATTTTATTGTAATTATAGAATTAGAAATTTAACTGGTAGACTAGGCTAGTGGTTTGACCTGTGGCCTTTCAAGCAGACGGTCATGGGTTCGAACTCAGGCTCACACATTTAAGTTTTTATATATTAATGTTTTTTTTTTACTTTAAATCGGTACTCACTAAAAAAATATAGTCCTTTCCGTGTAATATCTAAAAGAGATTATAACGAATTAAGCCGATCCCGGTGAAAAATCGAGATAAAAAGTAGCCTATGTATTATTTTAGACGTCCAACTATATCTAAATCCTTTTAGCGAGCAGGAGTAATAAGCAAACACACACACACACACACACACAGACACAATTAGATACACAGACACATACACACACACACACACACACACACACATACTCACTAACATTCGCATTTGTAATATTATTTAATTTAGTGAGTAGTTAGTTTAGTGTTGACCATTTCGTTTATTGCGCACAAAGAGTACCTACGCAATAACACTGGTCTACCTTCACTACTCGGAGAGGCATAAAGTAGATTGCTAACGCGCATCCTCCCATCCCAACAGTTTGTGGTCCGTGAAACTGCCTTTGTATCGTAACCAAACAGAAACATATGGCCGTAATGAGGTGACTTCGTAAATATATTATTTGTACAGGTGCACCGAAACGGCATTGCTAGGACGCCGCACGACCTCGTTATTTGGACCGGCAGGTTTAAACACAATGTACATACATACTATTACTCGTGGCAGACAATGCTGGATGAATGGATGTTGTCCCAGCTGCGGCCGTCAAAAAGACATGAACATACTGAATATTTAGTTACTTGGTTCCAAATAACAACAATCTATGCACCTATCTATCTACTCGTACAGTACCCTTAGTGCAAGTTTTCGGTTACAGAATACGTCTCGATCGTGTTCGCGTTAAAATCTTAATTTGTATGGAAACACGAACATCGCAAACGTTCCGCTAGCTAGGAACTCGATCGAGACGTATTTTGTAACCGAAAACTTACCCTAAGGGTACAGTACCTGCCTTTGGAAATATTGGACACGGCTCTAACAGTATGAAATTTGCTACATGGAGGTTTTCGAAAGCAAAATAATCGCGTGAAACTTCTGAGTCAACGCTATCAATAGATAAATGCATCGTCATCGTCAGTAAATTTGAAACGGGGTGAGAAGGGATTGCGGGGGGAGTAGGGTTTTATTTATTTATTTATTAATATTAGCACATACATTTAACAATATATTTACAGTACGCCAAACTGTAAAACAGTTTGTTGGCGTCGCGCTCTATAGAACTAATATTTTGTGTTTTCACTTGCTACTTAAAATTTCTGGCTCAGCATGCTCTAAAAGTATAATGTACTTTTTTTTGGTAATTTGTTATCGGTATGTTTTCTGTTCTTAGATCCCGTCTGACCCCACTACGGGGTGAGCTGGGATTTGCCTATATTTTAGTGTTTATTGTTTAAACTATGAAACTAAACTACACCATACTTAACCAAAGTAAAATTCATACCACCGGAACATTTTTTATCTAGGTATAAAATCAACTTGCCACAGACAATATTTTTATATCGAGGTTTCAACTTCACGGATGCGGCATGCATGCGTATATTAAGCATGGACAAAGTATAGTACTATAAGTTGAGATTGGTTTTTTGGAATCTTTTTGTATTTTTTATTTCAATTCCAAATTTTTACTTTTACGGTCATCCCGTAAAACCGAAATCTCTTGTCGAAACGATATCTCTTGTCCGGGTGAGCGGTTAGTTCCAAAGGAATGCCGAAAAAAAAAAAAAAAAAAAGTTTGAGGGCTTACGGCATAGATGTCGCTAGCGTCGCTGCTTAAGTGACTAAGTAAGAAACACAAGCAGAGATATGAGGTGCATAGGGAAATTCGTGTCGGTACCGTTGACCATCAGTGGTGTAGCGGTATAGCACGCGGTACGGATTACCGAGGACCTGGGTTCGTTTCCCAGTGATGGTCTTATTTTTCTGTTTTTTCTGTGCATCTATATTTCACAGTTTGTATTTTCAATTTTTACTATAAGTTGTCTATGATATTAAGTCAGTGTTTCTGTATGTGTATCTATTATCAGCCAATATATTCTTATTCAATTTTGTCCCTACTCATCCCATTTTACGGTATTATGATGTGGGAATCGGGTAGTAACAGATAAGACGAGTTGTTTCCAATACACGCGTTTAATAACAGCTCTCATTTACTTAGTGCATGTTACATATATACCTTACGCTAAACATATAAGGGAGTGTGACGTAGTCTCACACTATAGTATCTTACAAATTGCCGTAACCAAAAAAACCTACAGAGCATTACCGGTTATCCTTGAAATTTGAAATTTGTTATGAAGGTAGCTCTTATGCCAAAGCCAATAAAAAAGCCTGATTTTTTTTTTTGCTTTTCTGTCAGTATCCATACGAATGACCCTACACTACGTAGTATTTTGCTTAGGAGAGCCCGCGTGGGAACTATCACTCAAGTCCTCTCATTCTGAAAAGAGGCCTGTGCCCAGCAGTGGGACATATATAGACTACGACCTACTAGGTCCTAGTAGTAACTAGGATAATGAATTAATGATGTATAAATAGTTAGGCACTCTACAGTTTTCCTAAAACGCCCTTCCAGACTTTGACAAGCTATTCCCCCGGAATTAGCCGACTTTGCAAAGCAATTACTTATGGTTATTAGTTTTTCAAGCCATTTATACCAGGATGCCATAAATTCATGGAGTTGCATTAAGATGTCGCGGGGAACGGCACCTGAGCCTCCTAATTAGGGCTTGATGGTTTCCATATTTTCCTGTAAGTATACCTAGTTATGTAACGTACCTACTAATATCTCAAAGTTTGTCAATTGCGTTTTGTTTCTTTTCTTTTGTACAATAATGAGTTTAGATACATACATACATACGTACCTACAGCAGTAGGTTCCGTTTTTAACCCCCGACGCAAAGAGGGGTGTTATAAGTTTGACCGCTATGTGTGTCTGTCTGTCTGTCTGTGGTACCGTATCTCTTAAACGGGTGGACCGATTTGAATGCGGTTGTTTTTATTTTAAAGCAGGTTTTCTAGCGATGGTTCTTAGATATGTTTCATCAAAATCGGCTTAGCCGTTTTTGAGATTTTGAAGTGACAAAGTCGGGAGTTTTCCAACTTTTAGTTGGTTAGGTTATCAAATATAATTTCAAACAATAAAAGATTCTAGCGTTATTTTTAAAAGCTCCGTACAAACTAATCTAAAAGTATAAACCCACCCTCAACCACACAGAAGGAAACGCAACAAAAAACTATTCCAGACCAATTCTAGCTCTCTGTCTCTCTCTCTCCGTTGCATCATTATCCTACATCTCCGTCCCGCAGCATCCGTATCGATTGGAGCGGTGACCTTGGCCTTCGGAGGGGGTAAACAGTCTCCTGACCTTAGGGGAGGGGGTCCCGTAACTGAACAATGCGGAAGCCCCCTGGCGTGTGATCTTGGTAATTAACTGGAACCGAAAGAGATGAAACATTTGGTGGATACGCAGTATAATTTTAACGAAATTAAGTCTTATTTTGTAACAAAAAAATACACTCGAGTGCTAAGATCATGACGACGTTTATTTCACGTTGAGTTTTCTCCCATTTATTATTACAGAAGTCTTGTGTAAGACTTCGTAATGTCTGCTGCAAATATTAAATTCTCTTTGTCGTTGCCTTGCTTGCCTTTATGTTTAGAAGATATAAAGTAACTAGAGTTTACCCGCTGCTTCGCACGCGTAAACTATTCGATCTGGTAGTTACATTACAATTGAATTAGTTACAAAACTCCTTTGGGAAATCCCAAAATTAATATCGTAATCTTCATTGAGGTGTTGTGTTAAGAACAACTTTCCCGTGGGAATATTGGAATAAAAGTAGTTTAATAAAAATAAAAAAAAAGCCTATGTGTTATTTCAGACATCCAGTCATCTACATACCAAATTTCATGACTCTAAGCCCAGCGTAATCTGGCGCGCGGCAATGAATGGGTAAAGAGATTTACAGACTGCAAATACTGCAATGCAGGATAATGAATAGATTTCTTTTTCCCTGAATGGCAACACTGGCATAGATAATAGATCGCTCGTTTTTGGCTCGAAATTCGAGCTTGTGATTTTATTTTGCTTAATATACAACCAAATACATCCCAATATCATATTTTCTAAAGTTTTTCGCGATTCCCAAGGTCAAAGAATCGAATTGCTTTAAAATTCCAGAGAAATAATGCGTTGTTTGGGAGAAACGTGTCAAAATGGTGTTGTAGAGCGCCAGCCTGCTCTGTCTCGTTTTTTGTCCCGTTCTGGCGGTTCACTTCTATATTATCGATTATACTTTATTTATCATAGGGAAATAAAGTTGTTGGAGCCTAGTGGTTTGACCTATGGTCTTTCTAGCTTAGGATCGTGGGTTCAAACCCGGTTCGCACCTCTGAGTTTTTCAGAACACTTGAGATGTCCCTCATGTGTAGGTAAGTTGGATTTGATGACAATGCAAATCAGCAAAAAGTATAATGAGCAAAAAAGCTTGTAGCTGTTAAAAATGATTTTTTTAACAGAAACTTGTTGCTGGTAACACAAAGTTTGTAGTTTTAGGTTGGCAGATTTTTTAACGTTTTTCACTGCTACTTCTGTTCTCCCATGTGTGTGCACAATACTCCTGTGTTAGAAATATTTTTTGCTGTCATTGTGTTGGTGTTTGATACCAATAAATTCACCTCAGTAAGCAGAAATTGTCACTATCACTCTTCACTCAGTTAACTCACTCTTAACTTTAACTCTCACTCTTTGTCGGTCCCTAACTGATTACTCCTCTCATCCGCTCAAAGGTCGATAAGCCCGCCTTTGTACAAATCTCTATATGTTTGTTTGACAATTGTTTTTTGTTTCTTTTCTTTTGTACAATTAAGAGTTTACATACATACATACATAATGTACATACTTTTCTTGTATGAGTAAAAACCAGCTAAAATCTACAGTCCACGCCAACAAATTTTTATCAAAACTGCAGTTTGAAACGTTGAATTCATTGAGCATAAAGCGCAGTTGCAGTGCCAAGGATTCTGGGCTCGGTCGGAACCTGACCCTGACCCAAATGTGGCTCCCACCGGGACATTGTAAAGCTGATTTGCATTCGGCCAAGGTGCATGTCTGCTTTCAAAGGTTAACACACTTCAGGAGCCATCTATTACTACCCAGCCTATATACGTCCCACTGCTGGGCACAGGCTTCTCAGAATGAGAGGGTTTGGGCCGTAGTTCCCACGCGGGCCCACTTCGGATTGGGAACTTCACACACACCATTGAATTGATTCGCAGGTTTGTGCTGGTTGCCTCACGATGTTTTCCTTCACCGTAAAGCTCCTGGTAAATTTCAAATGTAATTTCGCACATGAATTTCGAAAAACTCAGAGGTGCGAGCCGGGGTTTGAACCCACGATCCTCTGCTTGAGAGGCCATAGGTCAAAGCACTAGGCCACCACGGCTCTTATCTACTTATAACTTATGCGAGGCAATTTTGACGATTTTTCGACCTTTCCTCCGTCTTCCTTCTTTTGGTGAAATACCATGAGATTTTGCTTGACCCTCTCCCCCCTTCCCTAATCGTGTCATTTTTCGATACATATATTGTTGACGAAAACAAGTTTTTAATGTAAATTTTAGAGGAGAAACATTTTTTACTTAATTTAACCCAGTTTACTTTCTTGCAAATTTACACTGTTTTTTTACGGAAAATAAATTACGCGATATTTGCCGAGACCACCCTCTCATGCTCGTGAGATTGGACAGAATAATGGACACGTATTTTTTTTGTTAATCAAACAAAAAATAACAAAGAAACGCGTCAAAATTCGGCAGTGGGGCCCTGTGACGTCACGCCATGCTAAAAGTTTCGCACAGCATGACGGCACGCAGAAGCTTTAACTGGCCCTATCTCCATATTTTTTTTTTGTTTAATTAACAAAAGAAAAAATATGTGTGTGATATTTGTCATCTTTTGCCGCTAAAACAGCTAATAATAAAATTCTTATCATGTATTCTATACGCAAAGCAGAAAGACGAACCTAAAGTCCTTACTCTGCCATCATAAAAATATAATTATTTGAATCGATCAAATTCTCATGTATTCCAGTCTCTGGAAAATTAATTAGCCGCTTAACCTTTCACTGGACCGATATATCGTAAAGTCAATATATTATTTGAATAAGATTCTTCAGTAAATATAATGGAAGACCAATTATTAGTCCGTACGTGACCTACTTACCATACCATTGAAGTACCTAATGAGACGGTGTGTGTCGTGAAAATATCGAAGGCTTTTATGTTAGCGTTATATTTTTTAACCACCGACGCAAAAAGAGGGGAGTTATAAGTTTGACCGCAATGTGTGTCTGTCTGTGGCACCGTAGCTCTTAAACGGGTGATTTGAATGAGTTTTTTTTATTTGAACTTTTTCTTAGAATTGTTTTATCACAATCGGTTCAGCCGACTTTTCCAACTTTTTGTTGGTTAGGTTATACCCAGAAAACCACCCTATTGTCGCTCCTAGTTTTAAGAAATACGGTCTTAATGAACTGAAACAATAACTTTGCTCACCCGCGACCTTCATTTGTTCAATGATATGTACCATCAGCCAAATATGTGGTCTACCACCCTAAAGTTGATAATCGTTTGCATGTCATAAAACAATAATGCCAATAGACGCGTCTGTCAACTTGAAAGTTCGACTTTAGCGACATATTCATTTATTTATTTATTCTGGAGAACCAACAGCTTTAAACATACAGATTAAAAATAACAATAGATACAGAAAGGAAATTTGATAGGAACTTGTTTATAAATTGATAGACCACTTATTTGGCTGATGGTATGTACCTCCGCAAAATACCTAACGCCTTAAATAAATTAAATAAGGACTTCTTGATTTAGTGGTGGTGAATGGAATGTGTGTTTAAATTATTTTCTTCATCGTCAGGTCGGGTGGCGGATGTCGGGCGGCGGCGCGGGGCTGATGTCGTGCGTGCGCGAGGGCTCCCTCGAGCCCCCCTACCGGCCGCCGGCGCACACCGACACACACAACCATGGTCAGTATTATCATCATCATCAACCGGAGGAAGACAACTCGCCATTTGCATCCACCGACTGACGAGACGATATCTTGAGAGTTGCCCGCAACTCTCGCAATGTCGGCAGTCCACCTGGGGGGAGGCCTGGCAACGCTTCGGCATGGTCTGTATCACTAGCACGAAGTGGTCCCAAATCATCTTAATGCCGCTCTTGTGGACGGCGCTGGTTTTAAACTGCATACATTTAACACATAAAAAAAATACGACATCTTTTAAAGAAAGAAAGAAAAGCGATAGCACGCCAACAACTCATGAGAAAAACAAATAGGTAAAAGTTTAAAACGAAAAATAATTTTACATATTATTAAAGGCAACACCGATTTAAACAGGGGGTTTGAACCATAGTGTGCAGTTTAATTGGTTGAAGTCACCTCTAAGTATATTTAGGTATTGTTTTATTCTTCTCTCAGATACCCAAGATTTTCCACTGATTCCCCATTTACAAATAGGAATGGTTTTCTACTGTTGAGTCCTATTATAACTAACTAACTAACTAATTTGGCTCAGGGACCCAAAGAGGGTCTTGGCCTCCGAAACGAGAGCACGCCATCTGTCCTATTATAATATTATCTAATTGTATACGACAGCGCCATCTGTTACCAATTGCCTGAACTTCAATCTCCATAAGATCGCCAACGTTAACCATACTCCTTCACCTCTGCCGCCGTTTCCACGAAGAAACATATTTAATTGAAAATTAAAAGCACGATGTAACATATTCCAGGCGAGGGGCGCACGGGGCGTTTCCTGCGCGGGCTGCGGCGCATGTTCAAGCGGCGCGGCAGCGGCGCGCGCGCCGACGCGTCGCCCGACCCGCGCAGCAGCTCCACCGGCGAACTGCTCGCGGCCGAGCGCCACGCTAGGAGGAAGTGAGTTGCTTGTTCCATGTAGAGCGCGGGTTCCCAGTGGAGCGAGCCCCCCTTTAGAGGGTGGGCAGTGTTCCTAGGTGGGGAGAGGAGCATATGACCTAACCAACTTAGAGAATTTGAAAAACCCTTACACTGTCATTTTAAATTTGAATGGATTTTAGTGAAACATAGCCAAGGAAACTCGCTTTCACGTAAAAAATTGAATCTAATTTGGCCCTTCTGTTTGAGAGCTGAGATGCCACAGACAGACAGACAGACATTGGCGTCAAATTAGAACACCCTCTTTTTGCGTCAGGGGTTACAATGAAACATAGCTAAGAACCATCGCAATAAAACTCGCTTTTACGTAATAAAACTGAATCTAAATTGGTCCATCCGTTTGAGATTGAGAGCTACTTTATATAAGGTTAGGTTTAAGCTTTATATTAGGTTAGGTTACTTAGGTTATTAAAATCGTATCGCGCAAAAATGCGGCGTGGTAGAATTCAATTCTGAACGAAAATAAAGTCTTGAAATTCGCGTTCGATCTTTAGGAGTGACCAATTAGATGTACGTAGAAAGTCGATAAATATCGGTTTTTGCTGGCCAAGTAGGTAAAAAATATTATGATTGCACAAATTAATCTATAAGGAAGTGAAAATAGTGGATTTTTTTTTCTTTTTTTAGCTGGAATTACTCAAGCGTGTTTATGTTAGGCTTTAGTTCTTTACACACGACCTGCGAATAATACAACACACTGAGATGTTCCATCCCCACGATCAAATGAGGGCTATCGCGTATGAATTGGCCGCTAGAGGCGCTAGTGTAGCGAGAGGTCTCCGAAATGTGAAATGTCATTGTTTTTGGTTTGGGAGAGCTACGCGCGGGTTTAAGAGTATTTAATAGAATAACACGCAACGCTGTGGCGTGCTTGATATTTTTAAGGTGCGGTTTTAAGGTATAATATGATTTAAATGTAAATTTTGTTTTCACGCCCGTAATAACAAACTAGCCACTATCAAGCCACTATACTATACACACTATACTTCAGGCAGGACCTTTGTCTACAGTGGCGCCAACTGGTGAGCGCGACAACGATAGCCCTCATTGGTATAGGTTACATAACACGATACGAGTAGGTAACTAGGTACTTAACCCGTTAAGTTTACAGTGTTCTACTGACTGTTGACACTAGGATATACTGAGATTAACCCTATTAGAATACTAAGCTGCTTACAGTGCTTTCATTCTAGCATGGTGCGGGTGACCGATCTTGATCTTGATGCACCGTTTCGTTTTACTCAAAAAAAAAGTTTAACCTTTTAACGAAATAAATTTAACCTATTAGATTTTTATAATCAATTAATAAAATTCAAAGCACAATGAAGTGAAGAAACGTAATATGCATGTAACGTAACACCGGAGACTCGTTTACTAATGGGACCTAATGGATCTTGAGTTAAGTATATCGGTACTTATTAATTGGTAAGTAACGAATATTCTTGTAAACAACGTTGAGCCTTACTTAAGTGGCAAATAATATTCCAATCCAAACTAGAATTTCACTAATACTCTCATCAAAATTAGCGTAATAATCGGATTAATGATAACATTAATTATGATTAAGATTTTAAATTATTACTTTTATCGACTCAAGTTTCGACACTTTCACTCTCTAGTCTGTGATATTGACAGCTGTCACCCGCACCATGCTACAATATATGTACTATACTGCACTAATGATTGCAAACTCTTTCTTAGGTACTTCACATTTGCTAGGCTCCTTACCTGACTCACTTTGGATAGTTAATAGAAGATAAAGTTGATTTTTTTTTACTATTATGATTATTTCCTTTCCTTTCCTAGCCTTTCGATTCCTCTTCGTCGATTCTTCATTTGTACACAATGACAGTAAATCTTCAAGGAACATTCTGTTAACATGACCGAAAACTCGTACAGCTCTATCTAGCGGCGCGTAGCGGAACTATTCGTGCAACTCCTACACACGTCATTTGTTTGCAGAGAGGGCGCTTACGGCAGCGGGCTGTCCGTGTCCCACGATTCTGTGTTCACGGGCGAGCGGTCGGGCGACGAGTCGAGCGACGAACGCCCCACGCCGCATCTAACCAACTCGCATCGGGTGCGTAACAACCAACTTATTTGATGATTACCTGCTGCACTGGCCGATAGATGGCGCTATAATGAAATGAATCGGATCCATCTGCTGTAATAGCCGTCTGCGGCTAACAGCAATGATCCGTCGAAAAAAAATCGGGTTAGTATCAAGTGGTCAAAAACGCAAGTGGTCAACAGCATCAACTCACCTAAAAATCATTTGGCTAAATTTGCAGACGAATACGTAATCGGTCTATGAAGCAACTCGTCACAAAATTATTTCGTCTACTGTCATATTATCAACTCGTCATAAATAAATGTGGTCTAAATAGCTAGTCGCGAACAAAGCAACTCGTCATAAATACATGTGATCTAAATATTATGTAGCTGGTCGCAAACAAAGCAACAGTGTTGCGCAGGATATGAAATATAATTTTGTAGAGTAAGTGTTTTTTATAAAATGTGTCAAGTTCAAATTGCCTTTAGATAAATAAAGGAATACTAACAACCCTGTTTTTTTTGCCTAAAGTATAAATCATTATTATCATCATCATCAGCCGGAAGACGTCCACTGCTGGACAAAGGCCTCCTCTAAAGTATAAATAAAAAAGTGAAAAAAAAAATAGTAACATTTCTCTCAACAGTTTATTTTTATATGACTTAACAACGAAACAAAAACAACTTCCATAAAAAACTAAAATAAATATTTTACTCACACGCGTCGTTACATAATTTTAATAAGCCTAGGAGCCTAAAAATGTTTAGATGTTTAAATTTTTCTTTATGTCAGACATAGATCTTTGTTAAACGATTTAGAAAATTTGTGACGAGTTGCTTTATTGGCCAAATACTTTTTAACCTATTTGCGAATTCGTCCAGATGATCTTAAGACAAGTAGCTAAAGAGACCGGTTACATCTCGGAGAAACTAATTTGTCCGGTTGATTTCTGACGACTTGCTTCATAGACCGATTACGTATTCGACTATCTGCAAATTTACCCAAATGTTATGACCACTTGCGTTTTTGACCACTTGATACTAACCCAAAAAAATCTACAATTTTATCAATTTTTCGTAGTCAGCTATATATAAAAACAGAACTTCAGAGTGCACGAGTGTGATGTATTAACATAAAGCGTATTACAATAATTAGTAAGGAAGTTTACCTAACTACAGGGGTTAAATTAAACTGTGATACAAAATTAACGTTTTAAATTCTGATAATGCTGGACGACGTATAATAAATAATGGATTATCAACTCATTTGTTAAATGATTTAACCTCAATAAAGTATATCCAAAATATTATCATACATAATAATTAATAATTTTAACAAATGAGTTAAGAATGTACTAAAATGTCCAGCATAAACTGAGCTTCAAACGCTTATTTTGTATCACAATTAAGTAAATATCAACCTGTACAGGTATTTACCTACGTTTCCCCAATCATAAAGAGACATGTAAATATTACTTAAAATGTAAATACTTCTGGTCATTTAGGTAAATAGAAAGTCATAACAAAATGACGTTTGCATAAATAGGTACGAGTACGTCGGGGAAACGACAAGTTTAATTTATTTCAAGTGGTCAGTTGAGGAGTAAAACTTGACGCAGTAAATATAGCGTGTACAGTACCCGGCCATCAAGATTGCTCATCGGTCTTTGAAAAGAGACTCGGCTAATTTCGGCTTCGTAGAGCGTTGTCACAAACTACCTATGTGACGTTTGTCAGTCGTTGTACAGGTGCAATAGAGCATGGACGCATTTAGATGAAAATATATAATAAAGAGTTGTTGAAACCCCTCAAAACTTTAAATTGTACGATGGCATCTTTAGGAAAAAGAGGGAACTATCTACAGCTCTCTATAGATATCCGAAGTTTACATGTCATTAATTTGACGTAAACTAATTAAGTCCAATAAAGGTGCAGTATTTATTTGATAAAAAACGTCACTTAATTAATACGATGATTGATGGACGGTCGCCAGTGTTCGGAAATCGTCGTGAACAGCCAATTGTCTTTTTCCGAAGACCGATGTGTAATCTTTATCGCAGGGTACTACTGGATTTTTGTTACGAACGGAAACGTCAAGTGTGGTCAGTAAATAAACATTTTTTTTTATTTGACTGGATGGCAAACGAGCAAGTGGGTCTCCTGATGGTAAGAGATCACCACCGCCCATAAACATCTGCAACACCAGGGGTATTGCAGATGCGTTGCCAACCTAGAGGCCTAAGATGGGATACCTCAAGTGCCAGTTATTTCACCGGCTGTCTTACTCTCCACGCCGAAACACAACAGTGCAAGCGCTGCTGCTTCACGGCAGGATTAGCGAGCAAGATGGTGGTAGCAATCCGGGCGGACCTTGCACAAGGTCCTACCACCTGCAAAACATACTACTACATACTTTCATATGTGAAAGAATTACAAAATCAAACGGTTCAACTCACGACTATAAGTCAGAGAAGGTCCGACTAGTTTCGTTAGTTTAGTTTTAGTTATGCGAGTAGAATCGAATCTTGAATTTAAAATCCCATGGCCAAAGACACCCTGTATTTGAATTTTACCACGAGCTTTACGGTGAAGGAAAACATCGCGAGGAAACCTGCACACACCGGCGATTTTTTTTAATGGTGTGTAAAGTTCCTAACACCCACTGAGCCCGCGTGGGAACTACGGCCCAAGCCCTCTCATTCTGAGAGGAGGCCTGAGCCCAGCAGTGGGACGTATATAGGCCGGGATGACGATGATGATATTGTATTAAAAAATTTAGTGGTAATTTGATCAATAGAGGACAACAGACAGACAGCATTTTTGCTTACTCTGAAACGGAGATACTTCGCGCTCGCTCTATTATTATAGACCCTTTGACACAAAAACACACCCTATCAAATAATTGCATATAAACTCAAGAAACTACAATCTACTAAAGCTCAGTGACTACTAGCTAAGCTAAATTAAAAACAGCAAAAGCTGCAAAAGCTTTGATAGCTAGAAAATTAAAAACAGCTAAAGCTGCAAAAGCTTTCTAAGCTTTGAAAGCTGCTGCTCCAATTTGCATGGTATGGGGCTCGATTACTTTACTGAATCTACACTGAAATGCAAATCGGTTGTTTCAGCAGTTAGGATACTGTTTGATGGCTCTATATTGAAGATGGGGTCCATTCCATATGTCTCTAATTTCTCTCTCTTCTCCTATTCATGTTTTTACTGTATCTTTGTTGTGATATAGTGTGTTTTTTAACCCCCGACGCAAAAAGAGGGGTGTTATAAGTTTGACCGCTGTGTGTCTGTCTGTGTCACTGTAGCACTATTATCTATTCTGTGCCGTAGCTCTTAAACGGGTGGATCGATTTGAATGCGGTTTTTTCTATTTGAAGACCTTATTGTCATCATCAGATATCCAGCCTACTTATATACGTCCCAGTGCTGGACACAATCCTCTCAGAATGAGTGCTTAGGCCGTAGTTCCCACGCGGGCCATTGCGAATTGGGAACTTCACACACACCATAGAATTGCTCCTCACGATGTTTTCCTTCACCGTAAAGCTCGTGTTTTTTAAGACCTCAATGTAGCTTTTCAGAGTTCAGTAAATTCCCGGCATTCCAATTCAACTGCCAGAACTAATTGACGCGAAAGAAACCGCGGGTAAGAGCGACTCAGTGTTTTAACAATTTGAACATGCATATGTAAATTTAATAAAAAACCAAACGAAACCATGGAGGAGCTGTTGCTAACAAAGCAATCACTTCATGAAGAACCAAGTTACAAATTGAAGGTGGACAAAAAAAATATTTGGAAAATGAATAACAATATGTATGTACAGATAAAACAAAATCTAAGATATCAGTACGGTTTTTCTATACACTTTTACCATTACTACTACGATTACACTAAACCAATTAAACTAAACAAAATCTTATGTTACTGATCTCATACAGATTTTATTCAGATTTTTAGACTTTCTTGGTTGAGTATATGGCAACACTGGACTCGTCCATATACCACAAAGAAACACTTGTTAGTGATTCAACAGACGCGAGATCTTATATAATTACGTAATTTATAATGGCCTCGTATCTTAATCGTAATGAACGATTAAGTTAACTGGATACACCGTTCGGTAACTATGTTGATTAAAATGTAATTGTCTTGTATTCTATGTTACCTAATTGTACCTCTAAATAAGACCGAATGCAGGAAGAACGAGGGCTGTATCATATGTTTTTGTTGCAAATAATATTTTTAGTACAAGGTTTTTTTCCGACTAGTTTTTGTAGTTCCAATGCGGAAAGCACAAGACCTTCTGATTAAAGCCTTGGAAGTGGCCTATGTCCAGCAGTGGACGTCTTTCAGCTGACATGATGATGATGATGACTCCTCTTATGTGTTAAACTCTGTTCTTGAAATTATAATCAAATTGGAAAATCAATGATTTTGAAAAAAAAATTGAGGGATGAATATGATCTTCTTTTAGTCGCAGGTTACGACCTTGTATGACACTTGTTACCGTCCATTTTAGCCCGAACGGAGCTCGGTCGCCCAGGTAGTAATGCTTGTAATTGAAGTTCGGAATGTATTGTTTGTCAGAATTGTCATTTGGCATAGGTAATTTTATTTAACTAATCTGTTATAGAATATTATAAAAACTAATCTAACTACTGGATTCTGTCTGGATTCATTTTTAAAGAATCGGAAAATCGAGTTCTAATTTTTTTTGTGACGAACCGCAAATGATGACCGTCAAAATTAAAAATTAATGTTATGAGTTTATGGGTGACAAGGCCGATAAATACAAGATGTCATTAATATGGGGTACTCCTCTAATGTGTAAAACTCTGTCTTGAAATTATACTGAAACTGTTGAATCAAGACTGCATGTTACTTCGGATTGTTCGTTGCGTATGATAAATGTTAGTTTTAGGTTTTAACTGTTATTATTGTTACATTCATTGCCACATCTTCCAATAAGTCTTAGTGGGAATTGTTTTAGGATGTAGGCTATCGCATTATTTTAATGTACTATTGCTATTAATTGTGTCTGTATCTGTTTTTTCCCCCAATAATTAAAAAAAAAATGGTGATGAGAATAAAATTGAGCCCTGTTGAATATGATTTCTTCTTTTAGTCGCAGGTTACGACCTTGTATGACACAAAATTGTTCATTATGGTCCATTTTCCTTACAGAATTTAAGAACGCCCTTTCGGATATTTTCCTTGTTTATAATAATATGGTACTAATACTGATAAGCAAAAATAAAGAGAGACTTGAGTGAGACGCTTTATTCATTGTTGTTAGTTCAATATTTGAATTTTTACATTAGCGCACTAGTGTATGAGACGTAGAAATTAAATTATGTAGGTACCACTGAGATTGCCCAGCCAGAACTATGTAGAGAACTCCACAAATATTTAAAGACCACGTATGACGAACTAAATGCGAATATTTTCATAGATAAAATTCAGGATCTGCAAGTGTGTTTTTAGTAGCACGTGGTCTTTTAATCGTATTTCGTAGACGATACCTATCCCAGTTACCGGTTATTTTGCACGACGGGAGCATTTAAAGTCCACTGACCCCCGCAAAAACACATCCTGCTCGTAAGATTCGTAAGCAAATGCAGCGAAATTCGGTAACCTTAGACTCTATGCGGATGATCGGCATTCGCAACCACCGTTGCTCGGCCGGTTCTGCTCTCGTGCCCACGAGTCGGTTTTTAGTTCCAACATTCGCGCGTGTGCACCAGACGCGTATAGTTATTTCATCCGTTTTTTGCTTCATTTTTCCTTCCATCCACGGAGATGGGATGAATCACGCCAGTCGCCATTCCCGCGCGAACTGACGCGGCCGTGTCGAATTTGAATTTGGAATTGGAGTGAAGTGGCCAGTGATATAGTGTTTGTTTTTGTTTTTTTTTTCGTCGTGCTTTTATTGTGTTTTTCGGACTGGCTGATTTATTTTGAAGGCTATGGGCTTATGAACGTGGCGAATATTACAATATAGCGAATTTAAATTAGCAAAAGTCACTTTTAGAAGCATGTGGTTTACTTAACGGTTCAATAAAGTTTATTTCTGTGCGTGTAAAAGCGTTTCGATTGGTCAGTGAGTTTAGTTAGTGCCCGTGACTCATATTTTGCCGGCTCTGATCAATAAGCCATTCTCGTTAAATAACTGTCCGACATTGAATCGAATGTCAAAGTTTAAAAAAACATTCTAGTTTCGGGCGTGGGCAGACTGGAAGCGAATTCAAATTTTTATGTTACCCTGGCTCGTGCTGAATGTGACATTTTGCCTTATTTTGTTAAATCGTTTTATATTTAAATCAAGAGTCAAACGAAAAGGCAAATGTTATAATGCAGTCTAGAACTAGTTGCTAGTCAGAACCGGTTCTATATTATATTTAATTGACTCACAGATTGCCTGTGATGTGGCAGCCTAAGATTTATTATATTACATTTCGGATTTACATGATCGCCTTTATTAATGACAGGTTAGAAACGCTTCTAATCCAGTGGCGCGAGTGTAAACGCAACTTAATTTTTTTAGGCTCGTTACCGTTCAAATTAGTCTAATTATCTTACAAAAATGTAAATACCTTTAATTACACTTTGTAAAATACCTATCATCGCATTTAATACTCTTAGAAAGTAAATCTTACATCTGACATGTAATACGTAGATTTCGATGCTCTGTACCGTTTCGGTGCATGCATCGACTTTCCAAAACCTCTCAGCTATGTAAAATGTGTACGTTTAGCAATTAAATAGTGAACTCGCTGCTGGCCAGTGGTTTGTGCGTGTCTGAAAAAAAAACTCAATTTCGAATTAGGAATCCCGCGATTCCAAATTCGAGATGGGTTCGTTGAAGTGTGCGGTGACTTCCGTTTGGAACTTAGCTATGCTGATTGCCACTAAGATATACTTGGTAAAGTTTTTATTTTATTTTATAATGGCCGATCTACACACGGCCAGTGTCAGCCAATAATAAACGCGGTTATAATGTTAAATTACGAGTTAGCCACTATGTATTTCCACCTCACTCTACCATAAAAGCCTAGTGGCTAGTGGTTTGTCTATGGCATAGATTCAAATCCGGGCTCGCTCCTCTAAATCCTTCGAAATTCATATGCTAAATTACATTGGAATACCACGAGCTTTACAATGAAGGAAAATGTCGCGAGGACTACACAAACCTGCTAAGCCATTCAATGGTGTATGTGAAGTTCCTAATCCGCACTGGGCCCGCGTACTACGGCCCAATCCCTGTCCTGATAGGCCTGTGTCCAGCAGTGGGACGATAGGCTGGGATGACTGCCTTATAACCATGTCCCTCAGTTTAACCGACACATTGGCCTGACATGTAGAGCGGACTTAACAAAAAACCCAGACAAATGTTAGTCAGATTCGCACACAAATGTTTCCATGCCAATGTACAATTGGAAATAGAAATAGAAAATATTTATTTCGCACTTCGCAAATTACACAAATACAAAACAAAAAAAACATTAAGACAAACCATTAACACACACAACATTAAGACACACAAAACACACAACAGATTAACAAAACATTAAGTATTGGCATAATTAATTAAGCGGAAACCGCGTTTATTTTATACAATGTTTGGATTGGATGTTATAAGTTTGACGACAACGTTTGTCCGTCTTTGTATGTAAAGCATCGTAGCTCTGAAACGGATGCACCGATTTCAATGCAGATTTTTTTACGGTAAAGCAAATTTATTTTCGGTGTTTCTGGTTTTAATGTTTTAATGTGTGCACGGAATGCTGAGGACCTGGGTTCGATTCCCAGCGCTGGTCTCTTTTTCTGGTTTTTCTGTGCATCTTTGTATCAGTTTGTATTTTCGATATGGATTTTACGGGATGACCGTAAAAGTGACAAAATTTAAAGTTGAAATAAAAAATAAATAAAAAAAGACTCCAAAAACCAATCTTACTTCTTAGATATGTTTCATTAAAATCGGTTCGGCCGTTTTTGAGATATTGTACTTTGAAATGACAATGACGGGACGGGAATGTATCAACTTTTCCAAGTACCAACCAACACATAATTTTTGACGGCCATAGTTACGGTTCAAAACGTGGATTGGATTCAAAACATCATAGTCATCATCATCATCCCAGCCTATATACGTCCCACTGCTGGGCACAGGCCTCCTCTCAGAACAAGAGGGCTTGGGCTATTTGCGGTGAAGGAAAACATCGTGAGGAAACCTGCACAAACCTGCGAAGCAATTCAATGGTGCGTGTGAAGTTCCCAATCCGCACTGGGCCCGCGTGGGAACATCATAGTATTTATTTATTTATTTCATACACGAGCAACTATCATTACAGTTTCAGTTCAGTTTGTTTATTTCCATAACAATTTTATATTGTAGCGGGCTGGATTTTTATCCAACCTTTTACATCTTTTGGGTATAAAAATTATGCGTGGTAATTGATTAAAAAAAAATATGCATCAACTTGAGATCCTCCTCCGTTTTTGTTCGTCTGTTAAAAATAAGTAAAAGCGCTTGCTGAAAACCTTGCAAGCAAAATTTCTTGGTATTCTTTATGTTTCATTCCTTTTTAAAACGCAATAGGGTTAACATGCACTTTTCGCGCCGGAAACTTCATTACGTCTGATGTGAAACTTTTACAACCTAGGGTGTTATGAGTAATTTTCTGCATCTTACGATTATCATTTCTTTAACTGCTTTCTATTACTTACAACATTTTCAACATTTTTCTTCAAATTCAAAAATATCGCGTGATCTTCATTTCTTCTAGCTACTCCACTCTAAACATCCTAAAATTAATTAGAATGGGTTATAGTTTTGTTCATTTTTCAGTCTTCTATACGACGCTTGACAGGAGAAATTGACTAAGCGACATTTTTTTAAGGTAGTGAGTTATATACATGTTTGGAATCAGTAAACTACGTCATTACCTCTTTACGACGACATTAATACACAGAACTTGTAACAAGAAAGTGTCTAAAATAAATGAAGAAAGATAGTTATTAGTTTTAAATGATTAATATACTATTGTGTAGCTTAAAAAAATCTGCATCACACACATGGTGTAAATGACAGAAAATCGTTTTTTTTTTGAGATAGCGCCTTTTGGCTTAGGAGGGCAGAATATCAAACTCGGAATAATAATAGACATACCTAAATATACTGCATTTTTTTCATTTAATCTGTGCGTGCATGTGCATAACTATTTCAATAATTTAATATTGGCCATTTTTCTTTTAGTTTGATTTTCTTCTAAAAACTGCGCAACTGACAAGTAATTTTAAATTTGCATGTTGATTTTGTATATCGACTGAATACTGTTCCTGATGATATCTACTTGTAAGACCTTATGCAAACGTATTCCAGCAAATAAATATTTCATTTCATTTCGTACAAATTAAGACTGCAGATTTAGATTAGAAATCAAGTAGAATTACTAACTAAGCAAAACATACTTTTTTATAATTAAGCTCTACTCCTATTACATATTCAACTATTTTTTTACCACTTTCAAGTCTTAGTATTTGGAGACGTTTGTTGCTACTAAATCCCAGTTTACACCAGCAAGGATTATTAATGCAAGTTGTATTGCATTGCGGCGCTGGACTGACCATTTCAAACTCGTTCGCTTCACGGCGACGCAATGTATTGCAACTCACTCGATCCTCACAGGTTTTAACTTGGTTTATTGGTGATGTTTTGAGCAGAGGTCTCAGTGGGCGGACAGTATGCTAATCCGGTCTAGAATATCATAAGAACCAGTTTCGCCTGACACACTTCGGCAGTCGCGATCTTTATCGTATCAAATTTAATTTCAAATGCGATTATGTTATTAACTTATTATCTACAATACAGCAGGTCGATTAAATGGATTGAAAGTTCGTTTGTATTTTTTTAAATTAAAACTGAAATGAATAAGTTCTTTTGATTGTATGTACACAATTTAAGTTAGACCAGATGCGTTATTGTACTAAAAATTAATTCGTTTTAAAGGTTAATTTATATTAGCATCAATCATTACATTACGTCTACTGATGAATAAAGGCCTCCCCTTAGAACGCCACAATGAACGACAAGTCACCATTTGCATCCACCGGTTGTCCGCAACTCTCGCGAGGCCATCAGTAGGTACAGTTAGTGGGAGGCCTGCCCTGCCATCGCTTCTTCTTCCGGTTTGTCGTCGCCGCTCCAAGCCTCCCCCCGCCCATAACCACTACCACAACCATAACCATTTTAGGATTTTATCAAATCACTAAGCAAATCTGGTGACATGAAAAAACGAGTTGCTTTTTAGCTGATTTCGTCATTTCACTAAACAGTTTCAGGGATTTGATCAAATGACTGTTATTTTCTAGGCAAATGATAAAACGGATTCACCATTTTAACATCCTGCCTAATTTGGTCATGTCCTTTAGAGATTTTTTCAAATCTCTTTTGGACATTTCCCTGTGACACATAGAGTCACGTAAATAGGCCCGTTGCATTTCCGGCCCGACCCCCTCCCGATCCGCTGCCGTCCAATGTATGGTTTACACTTATTTATATTTGAATCATCACTATAATCATGTTTTACGTTCTATTTCTGTCTCGAGTGTATTAGTTTCCACTGAAATTATTATAAAATTTATTGACTTTAGAATAAACTTAAGCTGCGCCTGCGGTCAGCTTGTCATCCAGTGATTAATTGATGGAACAAACAAATCCATTTACCAGGAAATTCATGTGCTTAAAGAATAAAGTGTTAAATGAATATAATGTCAGTGTTAGGTGTCACATGAGGGGGAAAACACTCGCCGATTTAAACATGGGTCTGAGAAACGCCCGACATTTCTCCTCCTGGACCGCCGACCGGGTAATCTACTGGTTACACCTGCCTGTGAAGCAAAAGGCACCGGGTTCGATGCCATGACGAGGACTTTGAGTTGCTTTGTATTAGCTACTCCACTCTAAACATTTTAAAAATAATTAGAATGGGACTGGTACGTTCACTAAAAAAATGTATAGTAAATTTTGTTAATTTTTCAGTCTTCAGTAATACTTTAGGTGATTAAGAAAACTTTTAAGTTAATTATTTCTTTTTTTTTTTCAATAAATTATAATCTTTGTTTATTACTCTACGTCTAAACCGCTGAACTGACTTAGATGAAATTTGGTATAGGGATACTTTGAATCTCGGGGAGGAACAAAGGATAGTTTTTATCCCGGAAAATTGCATAGTTACCGCGGGATAGCGATAAACGAGTTCTACGCGGAAGGAGTCGCGGGCCACAGCTAGTTTGTAAATCACTACTTGGTTAACACTTTAGTGAAGTCACAGAGCTTTTTTCATGTTGTCTTATCAATATTGGATCAAATTTGCATGTAACTAAAAACCAATTTGTATAAAATATTAAGTGGTAATGATTATTTACATACAAAAACCCCGATTTAAAGACATTACTTAACTAAGGTGATTTCTTAATGTACTTATTTCGGATATGCCCCATTAAGAATAAGCATTTGGTAGCAACAACAATACTATACGTTTATATATTTGTATTTGCCGTACACATATTAAATACTCATTTACATTGTTTTTCCCTAGAAACCTGAATCAGCGAATTCTAATAATTGTTGAAATACCTACCTACTTACTTTAGTTCTTTCCTCGATTTTGTTTTAGTCGGACGTTTGCTCTAAAAACAAGAGTTCCAATTATTAAAAAAAAACCGTTCTAGTTTTAAATTTCTTATCAGCCAGTCCTGTTTTTTTGATACGCTCATAAACTTTCTATTCTATTTCCGGCCAGTCTTTGCAATTTTTTTTTAACTTGTTATAGGGGCTGTTCTAAAAGTTCCTAACAAAGTTTCAAGTGATGAGTGTTCAGTGATGATGAGTTAGTGATCAGTGAACAAAAGTGACAGTTGGTGATGAGTCGAGGATGGAAGAGACGGTTCTGTTGGGTGACGGAATCGAAGTTTTCCAGATTATGGGTTTGTTTACATTTATGTTTATAAACATTAAGATACCTAAATGTTCTGAATTTACATTTCGTCCTTAAAATTATAAATTTGATCTACTAAAGTAAGAAGTTTCATGAATGGACAAAGGTGCATCTTATGTTCGTCCGTTCGATGTACCTAAACGTGTCAACCAATTACATTTTAATCCTATTTTTGAGCAAAGTTAGTTCAAGTCAGTATGATAACATGGATGCAAATAACTAAGTAATGTATGATAGGTACAGTGGCGTGGACGGAACATTCTCATAAGGCAACACGGAGAAGCGTGAGCTAGGGATAGCTTCGGATGTTATAACTTTGACAAGTTTGTGCGTGACTCTCTGTAGAACCTTGTTGCAGTCAGTATTCCACACAAATACTTGATAAGGGTAGCAGAAGCTCCCTATGACAGGTTTCTACTGAGAAGGAGCCTCTGCTGCAATAGGGCTCTACTCTACCGAGTATATTACTTTAAAATACGAACTTGTCAAGTTACAGAGTATTTTGCTTTACTTCATCTCTGACATGACGTAAACATCCGTTCGAGTTGTTACGGGCCCACGCCACTGGTAATTCTACGTGCACGATACAATAAAGCCTATTAGGCTACGTTTCAACCAGAGATGTGCGACAGATGTGTTTTTCATGAACCAATAGGAACGCTTTATTTACCTCGCCTCGCTCCGCTCAAGTGTTTCCACTAGAGATGTGCTGTGAGAGGATGTGTAAATGAAGCGATTCTATTGGTTCATAATAAATAAGAAACACATTTTCTCGCAATACATAATCGCACTTCTCTGGTAGAAACGTAGCTTAAATTTCGTTAATGTTGTGAGAACTGAAAAAAATAATGAATTATTATTGGTAAATTGTGATTCAGAGTGCAATACTCGGTAAATTAGATAAGCAGGGAAGGAAACACAGACATACAAATATAAAGCGTCAGGATATTATATCGGCTGTTTCCGTTTGAACTAATTGCACTGTAGTTTGCTTATAATATAAAGTAATTGTTACGCTATAGTAAACTTTGTATAAATATTAGTAACCGGGGAAATAAATGTACTGTACGCGTATGTATGAGGTGAGATATAGGTGAAAACTTAATTAAACAACCTGTTGTATGTAGTAGTGATGTGTCCATATATTTGTCGGCGGCCGATCGTAAAATCCGCCAGATCACGAAATTCCTAGGCATATCGTGAAATGGCGCCATTTCATGAATTGGCTAAGGGTCATCCGCCATATCGTTCAAAACTTACCGTTTAACGATTTGCCTAGTGACGTTTAGGCAAATCATGAAATTCCTAGGCATATCATGAAACGCCGCCATATCGGTTCTGGTACTTCGCCGGCCGCTGCCGCCGATCTGCCGTATTGTTTCTCAGACACATCGTGATATGCCTGGCCAACTTTAAGGCATATCATGAAATGGCGCCATTTCACGATATGCCTAGAATTCCGTGATCTGGCGGATTTTACGATTGGCCGCCGACATACATATATTTAATATATAAGTCGAAGTTTCCGTAAGTTGCCGTTCTTAGGCAAGGTGTAAGAGGAAATAGCGAGGGCAAGACCGAGGGAGCGGACGATGAAAATGTTCTTTTTTGAAAAGTTTTATTAGCGATACCAACAAAATGTCTAGTATTTTAAAATCTCCTTTAAAGTGGCATGTTTTTAAGCTTACTGGCAACTAGACGGTAGTGCATTTTTTTCACCATGTGCGCTGAAAGTTCGATCAATGTACGATTGAAAAACAAAATTTAAGTTTGTGATTATTTTTTAAATCCAATGTAGACTATCTGATAACACAAGTACTCAAGAATATTGCGCAAAATAAAAAAATAGGTTAAAATGGTGCTCTGATCAAAACATGAATAAGGGTGATCATTTTAAAAAAACCTAAAGTCCAAATATCTCCTAAACCGTGCAACTTTCACTAAACCTATGTCCTAAGTGCACTCAATCCGTAGTTTAAGAATTATGGTCCACTTATTACCTAACACCCGTGCACCCGTATGTAAAATATATGGATTGATGGATTTTTTACTCCTTGTTTTTAAATTGTACCTATTGCACCTAAAACGGCTCCAACGGAAGACCAGTGTCGGCTGAAAGGCTCACATCATGGACTTCGGACCATTTCATGACGAGTTGTCTCTGTTTCCATTTTTCTTTACAAAAAACTTAAAATTATCGCGATTAAATGTTTTTCTTTCCTGCTTTCCGGGCAACTGACAAACCCTTGCCAAACCCTTTTCAAATAAAACTAAACTAACGTTTTTAATTTTTTCCACCAGGCGGAGCTAGTAGCGGCGGTGCGTCGGCGCGGGCGCGGCGACGGTAGCGACGACGACGAAGACCTAGGCCTGCCTAGGAGCCCCCCCGCCTCCCCGCCCACCGACAAGGCTGATAAGGTGAGCTTATAACAACGTCGTCCATTGCTGAACATAGTTCTTCCTTATACTACACTAGCCTACACTATCTGTTGCCCGCGACTCCGTCCGCGTAGTCGTATATCGCTATCCCGCGGGAACTATGCAATTTTCCGGGATAAAAAGTGTCCTATGTCCTTCTGCTCAAACTATCTATATGTATACCGAATTTAATAAGGTAACAAACAAACAAACAGACCTACAAACTTTCGCATTTATAATATTAGTAGGATTTAAGTTCAGCCCCTGCCACTGCACCTCGCGCTGCCGGGAATAATTCCCTAAATACTGCTGCAGCAGCATCAAGCTCGACTGTGTATTAACATTTACATACTTCGCTTTCGAGTTTCGGCAATGGCAAACGTCGAAATAATAAGCGCGAATTCTGTGCGCTTAGCGCCATCTATTGTAGAGTAGCAGGCATACTTATCGCTATCGCTTAGAAGCGCACGAGAATGCCTCATAACTAAGTTAGCTAGCTAAGTGTTTCTATAACTAGCCAACAGATGTCGCTACGTGATCCAAAGCTTTCCCTACTGGGATTTTCATAAAACTGATGATGAAAATCATTCGTGAAATAGGGCTCTGATATCTACCTACTTTAACATGTTTTTTTTATGAAACCAAAAGCCCTTAGTTTTTGGCCGGATAGCCAAGTGGTTAGAGAATCTGACTACGAAGCTTGAGGTCCCAAGTTCGATTCCCGGCCGGAGCACATTTTTGTATGAATAATACGAATGTTTGTTCTCGGGTCTTGGATGTTAAATACGTATTTAAGTATGTATTTATGTACCTAAATATATAAGTATGTTTATTCATTGCCTAGTATCCATATTATAAGCTTCACTACTACTACAAGGTCAATTGGTGTCAAGTGTCCCTTGATATTTATTTATATCAATCATAAATGTTCCTAGATTCTGATAGGTTACCTGCCTCCTACATCGGAAAATTATTTAGAAAAACGTGCCTTTGGCATCGTTCTCAATTCACATTACCCAGATCTATAAATGCAACTGCTATTCATAAAATATAATCGTAGATAAGATTATCATTATTGCACTAATCTTTTATAAAACGTCACATTTTTTTGCATAGATAACTCATTAAAATATGGGACGTGATATCACTTATCTTAATCCCTGCCTGTATAAAACGTATACCGGGTGTGGTCTGTAATATGAGCAAATAATCAAAACATAGTTTATACTCCTCAAACTGAACAACATTAGTTCAGCGACTTTTAATAATTAGTTTTTTAATTTTTATTACACTTGAGTTTATTCGAAGAAGCAATGTAAAGCAAAATGCTTGATGTTTGTAGCGTGACAGGCGACGTTAGTTGGGTCCTAGGATGGCGTACATTGATAGCAGTATTTAATTTGTACGAAAAAAGGAAATATCAAGGACTCTATTATTTTTAAAAGTCGCTGATATAATGTTGTTCTGTTCGACGAGGACGATCTATGTTTTAATTTTTTGCTCGTATTACAGGCCACACCCGGTATCTATCGCACTTAAAACTTGAAAGCATACGCTTGTATAGTCATGTATCCATTAAGTGCACTTGCATATTGTTTTATTTCAATAATTATTCAGATAACACTCCTCATGCTTTTAAACATGCTAATTTGCGTCAACTCCAAACAAACAAACTCAAACTCACAACATTTATTGACAACAAGAACACACTAACTACATCACAACAAAGACACAGTAAAAACATACATAAATAGGAGAAGAGAGAAAAATTAGAGACGTGCTGTAGTGTGAACTCCATTGACTACTTAATCAATGATGTGATTTGGTATGGAGATAATTATTATTCCATGGCCCTGGGAAGGATATAATAAGGCAGCAGTTAATTCGATATAAATTAAAAATCGAATTACTTACTTACAGCTTTTTTATTACAGTTCTTTCTAGGTAACTTTGACTTTTTGTTTAGTAGTGTCAACAACCCAATTATGTGTATTAATTTATTTATAATGAAAACCTTGGAAACTAATATTGATTTTATTGACCATTGAAATCTGAATTATCCTTCTACAAAAGTTTAGCACGTCACAGATAAAGCAAAATCTTAAGCCAGAGTATAATCTTTTGAATGCTCAATTGCAAAAAATAATTTATTGTTGCCAGATCGTTTTATAAATAGCTTTCTTTTTATCAGCCAGTATCTGTGATAACACCAATATTATCTATGTTGGATATCCCGTGAGCAAATCAATCAATAGACAATATGCGTTGTTAAACTATTTTTTAAATTAAAATAAATAAAATAACACGATTGTGGTTCATTGACATGGACATCCAAAAAGTAACGTCTGAATCGATTATTTAACACTAGCATTTACCTGCGGATTTGCTCGCGTGAACCATAAACATTTCAAAGAAGCAAGCAATTATGCAAGCATGCAAGTGAGCATGTAATTATGCAAGAAATAGCGCAAGCAAGCATGCATTAAAGACTGCATTCATGCATGCAAGCAAGCATGCAAGGAAGCATCTAAGCAAGCATGCAAGCAAGATTATAGGTAAACATGTATGCAAGCATGCAAGCTAGAATGCAAGCAAGCATGCAAACAATAGATCAAGCAAGCATACTCCCAAATATGCAAGAAATAGTGCAAGCAAGCATGCATTCAAGACTACATTCAAGCATGCAACCAAGCATGCAAGCCAGAATGGAATCAACAGATCAAGCAAGCATACTCCCAAAGTTGCAAGCAATAATTCAAGCACAATTCATTCAAGGCTGCATTCAAGCATGCAAGCAAGCATGCACAAGACTACATTCAAGCATGCAACCAAGCATGCAAGCCAGAATGGAAACAACAGATCAAGCAAGCATACTCCCAAAGTTGCAAGCAATAATTCAAGCAAGAATTCATTCAAGGCTGCATTCAAGCATGCAAGCAAGCATGCAAGTTATTTTGTTCAAATATTAATTTCTTCGCACGAGTAGGTAAATCATTGGATACAGCGGTTGAATTGAGATTCTGGGATTTCACAAAATTCCCGTGGGAATTCCCGAAAATTACGTCGTGGTTTTCATTGACGTTGCATTAAAAACAACCATCCCAAATTTCATTACTCTAATCTCAGCGGTTGTTATTTCGAGATTTTATCCCTATCCCGTGGGAATATCGGGGTAAAAAGTAGCCTATCTTTTATTCCAGATGTCCAGCTATCATACCAAATTTCATCCAAATCCGTCCAGCCGTTTCAGCGTGAAGGAGTAACAAACATACTCACTCACTCACTCACAAACTTTCGCATTTATAATATTATTAAGTAGGATAATCAACATATCAAAAATATGATTTTTGCACCATATTGGGCACCTACTTTTAAAGCGTTGCTCCCAAACAAGCCATGCATTGCACACGTAAGAAACAAGAAGAGATCAGAGACAATACTTATTGTAACATCGACCTCGCTGCACTTTCACCGTTGCATCCACTGCAGTTGCGCGTGCACATGAGAATGTAGGGACACTGGATATGCCTTCTAAGGATTAGATTATACTATAGTTTCTATGTTTTTTCTTTTACTTTTAAGGGGCAAAGGCAATAGGTCTACGCAGACTTTATAATGCATCGTTTCTTTTTCTTTTTTTGTCTTTGCATCGTGTGTTTTAGGTTGTTATATTGTTGTATTCTGTAGTAAATTATAACTGTCGAATTCCCTATTTCTTATTACTACTATTTATACTGCAAAATTAGCGACAAACATGAATAGGCGGGTTCTTCAAATAACATTTTTACAGCCAGTTTCCTAAGGTACTGCTATATTTTCTTTTAAGCCCTGCTACTATTGAATTTAACGTAGAGTCACTTTTTTATTTCGCTTTAAATATCATTAAGTTATTCAGTTTTTACAAGTTTAATAAAGATACTGCTATATTTTCATGCTACTATATGATTATTTCTTACCGTTTCAGAGTCACTTTATTTATATTTCACGCCTTTATACGTATATTCAACTATGTAGTTAGTTCAGTATAATATAATATGTCGGAGGGTTACGAAGAAGAAGAATGAATTATGAAGAGTCTGGCCGCACATTCAATGCAAAAATCGGCTACGTCAGCCACCTGAGAGCATATCAGTGGCTTGGCTCTCTCAGCGTTAGAAAATACCTAGTCGCTAAAGCCAAATACGGCTAGGAGACGAGGATGATTATTTGTAAAAAAAATGCTTTTTTTTGGTGATCGGTTAAGAAGAACTTCTAGCCGTACTTTAGCTGCGTGTGATGCAACCGCGCTTTGGCATTGTAGGCGCAAACCGAGCGTGCTAACAACGGTATCATATTTCCACCACCCTTGTTGCATTCGATATTGCTTAAGTACTTTAGTTCCCAAGTATTTATTGAATGCTGTCCGAAAGTTCCTCTTATTTACTTACTAATGGCTCAACCCGAAGTGGACCTTGGCCTCCGACACCAAAGAACGCCACTGCCACAGAATATATAATAGTACTAACGATACAGAATGGCCACGCTCCGCCCCGCACCGGTTCGAGTTACCCCACCCCTCAAGTGCAGATTGCAGGAAAACCGCAGGAAAGCAGTCGGGTGCGCAACGCGATGTATGTCGGCCGCATGGCACTAAGTTCGGGAGCAATTATTTTGCGAAATGGTAACGGTACCCTACCTACTTCCTTTTTCCAAATAAATAATGATTTCTGAAATTATCGCGAGCCATACCTACATATAAAGTATCTTTAAATGTCATTGGTAGCACTTATTAGGGTTTTACGATTGTCAGCCCTGTGCGCACAGATTGACGCGTTGTACAGACATCGTCGTGCCTTTGTAGATTCAAAAACGCGTATTATGTACGGCGTGGCCGCCGTGTGCCACTGCTCTGTACTGAGCCACGTCTCGCCACTCTGTATGCTCGAACTGGGTGATATTCTTCTCGACTTGAGGCCTTATTGTCTCAGAATCCCGATCTTTTTCACCACTTCTTCCTGTCACACGGCGTGGGTTGGGGATTGAAAGAGATGGTAAATGCGATCGCGAGCGTTAAGCCCAGTTTAGACCTGCAAGAAAAAGTTGCATGACATTGCGGCGCTTGGTAATCAAGATTACTGCACTATGAACTCGTTGGCTTTACCGCCTCGCAATGTAATGGAACTTGCACGATTTTCTTGCAGGTCTAAACCGAGCTACCGCGGTTAATTAAAAAAAAATGAGGCTGACAACGCAATCTCTATTCCCCAATTCTCCAATAATTTAATCTTAGTAGAATATTTCTTCTCTGTCATTTCATCAGTAGGTACTTGAGCGTTGATGTTAATAGCATTAATTATTTTTCTTTGTGCCCTAGTGAACTCTGCGCGGGCATTCTGCTATTTTGTGCACTGCTATTGGATAATAGGTTTTCAGTTATTTAATTAAAACTTTGTAGGCATCTATTTGATACGTTGATACGAAGTTGTTTAAATTGATAGATCACTTTTCTAGCCGAGTTTAGACTTGCAAGAAAAATCGTGCAAGTTGCATTACATTGCAAGGCCGTAAAGCCAACGAGTTTGTAGTGTTCAATCGAGCGCCGCAATGTAATGCAACTTGCGCGATTTTTCTTGCAAGTCTCAACTCGGCTTCTGGCTGTACAGTACATGGCGAGTGCTATGACATATGAGAACTTTATGACTCATACGGCCTCGACCACGGCCAGGGCGCCATTAAATATTAACAGCTAGCTCTATTACTACGGCTTCAACATCAATATTCACGGCTAACGCTTAAAAGCACTATCACTGGGGGCCTACCACGCTCTCCTAATACGATTCAGTTTAGGCTCTAAACTGAACTGCATCGCTATTTCGTATCACGACGTTACTTTTGCGATTCAGTTCAAGCACGGTTCAGCGGCAGCGATACAGACATTTTCATTCACTCACTTCAAGCGATTTTCGTACCATGACGCTTAACTTGAGTGGGAATTGAATAGCTTCAGTGTCAAATTTAGCGATTCAGTATAAGTTACTCATTCAGTCAATTCTTTTGGATCGCTTTTTTTCAACTAATAAATTTCAAGAACTTTTAAACTTTTATTCAAGTTTTATAACTTTTCATAGGTACTCACGACAATGTGCTTCTTAACTCCTCATTGATAAAACTAATTTATCAGTAAGAAAAGAGACTCACGGATTAGTGACAGCGTAAACATTTATTTGTAATCAACACAACGGTTGCTAAGAACACGGAATGACATAGAGTTATGGTTTTCCAAAAAAAAGAGGTTTTATTAAACAATATTTGGTTTGCCTCCTTCCTCTTTGGTTTGCATATAGCGGCATCCCTTTCGCGACTTAGCGTTTCAGTTTCGGACCAGAGACAATATCTTCTTTCATTCACTTGTAAACCATTGAGACTCGGCTCTGAGAAATAAACGTAGTGGTACCAATTTCGACGATTTAGTTTAGGTGCCTAAATTGAACTGCTCTGCGTTTGGATCGTTTATGAAAAGATCATAGTAGGCCCCCTGGAGTCGCAGCTCAACTGCTTAGAGTTGCAGCAAGTTATATCGATAACTAATGTCAAACCGACTGTCAAATTTTTGATTAAGGAAATGTTTAGTCGTAGTAGTTTACTTAATCGGAGTTTTGATGGTCTATTCCAGGGGTCGGCAACGCCCGGCCCGACACCTATCTCCTTGCGGCCTGCGACTGTATTGTAATAGGTAACTAGGTAGACATATATTAGGTACAAAATTATCTTACAAGTGCGGCCCGCCTTTATCTATTTTTTTCACTATGTGATTGTATTTTTTCCATTAGTTTTATTGATGGAACTGGGCTTTTTCCCCAATAGTTACATTCAACAAAGGGGTTTCCCTTGATGGAACTACCCGGACCTTTTTTCCGAGTAGTTACATTAAAAATGCAGGGTTTAATTTAATAGACCAAATGGACTATATATCCATTAATTGCCCTTGAGTCAGTTTCCTCGGCAGTGCATATCTGGGCTTCAGTTTGACAGAGAAAAAGCGCACATACTAACTTCTGTCGTAAATACCTACTCTGAGTGCATGCTCGTAAGTAAAAAAACATCGAAAATACAATATGCTATGTCGTCAGTAGGTAATGTAATGACAGATCGATGATATAATAAATATTCTACTGTGTTTTACTCGTGCCTATTGTTTCGACTACTACGAGTATATGTTTACTACCGTTGTTATTTTTATAAAGTGCTCAGGATTGTTTTGAAACTTGGGAATTATTATTTGTTTTTTGGGTCGGGAGCAAGATAGTGCAGTTGGTAGCACATTTGGTGCGTTGTATACTAGGTTTAATAAAACTCTTATTTAACTGCTCTCAGATGCTTTTAAAATCTTTTTAATAAGTAGTTGCAGGTCAAGACAATACACTTAAAGCGTGAAGCCTTAATAAAATAACTCTATTCTCAGCGGGTTGTCTAAACTTTTTTACGTGACTTCAGGTGTGGAAAAGGTTGTAGAATAGATGTGAGGTGTTGCACCCGAAAAAGGTCATAGAAATATCCGAAAATTTGCCACAGTTCCTGAAAAATTCTACTTCAACTGATTGATACGGTCTTAAATACAAATTTTATACCATTATGGTTATAGTAACTAAACTGTGTTAATAAATACAAGTATAATCTAAATAGTTTATGCATTATAATATTTATTCAAAACTTTCTCACACGTTTATCCATACAGCCTGCACAATGCCGTTATAATATACATAAATACCTACAACGATTCTTTTGAGTTAACATGAACTATGTTCACGCAAAAATTCGAGCTTGTTCTATACAAAATCGGTATCCCGATTGTTCTCAATTTGAATAAGATTATCCGATAAACTATAAAAATATTTATCTTTGCTATCTCCATTGTAAGCTGCCAGTATTCTATCAGCAGACGTCATATTACCTTTTAAGGCTTCCACACACTTCACGGCGAATACTGCCAGTTACGGCCAGTCTTTATTCGGCCTTAGCTAACGCCACTCGCGCGTTAGAAGAAAAAAAACGATATTCGAAACAGTACAAATACTTCAAATTAGAACTTGTGTCTTTAATGAGAACATCGCTGGCTGCTAGCGAATTTTTGTGTTATTTAAAAACTAAAATTTAAAAAGTGTCGACGTGCAAAATAGTGATGTGACGGACCGCTTCTTTGTAAATATTTTACGGTTTTTTTATGTTATGTTTTAACACTTTCTGCACACAGAAAAATTACTTAATATTTAAAAAGTTGTTCTCAATAATGATTTCGCGTTTACTGGTTAGTTTTAGACGTTGCAAGCGTTTGCCTTTTGAATACACACCGTTTCAACATGCGTGCGTGAAATTCACACTTCGCCAAGGAAACACACACGTAAAAATAAAAAAGCGACAAAGAAAGTCAAGTCGCTAATGCGTTTCCTCGTGTTGATTTGTTGATGAATATCTTGATATTTATTGATGTAAAGAATGCTTTTAATTGGCTGTGAAATATGATAACGCATTTATTGAGGTTTTGGGGTTTTATTGAAGCCATATTAATTACTTGATAAACTATTAGACACACTAACACTTTTTACACCAACTTGTTGGCGAATAATAATAATAATATTTAAAAACGTTTCACATTAAAATCTAATTTAAGTAAAGCCTATTAACTACTAAATTTATGATAAGGTTTTTTTAAACGGTCTTGTTTTTTCCGAACCGTGACCAACAACTTTAACAACTGGTACGAGTTTATAAATTATCAATCAAAATGCCTTTTTATCCTAATAATATTATAACTGCAAAAGCTTGTGAGTATGTGTGCGCGCGTGTGTCAGTGTGTTTGTTATTCCTTTACGCTATAACGGCTGCGATGGATTTAAAATTAAATTTGGTATGTAGAATTGTAGATAGCTGGATGCCTGGGCACAGCGACGATGAATGAACCAAATCCTCCTAACTCTGACAGATCTTTGACATGCAATTGGGTGGGTACCTTAGCACACCCTAGCCAAACCTCCTAAGTTGCATGTTGGAGATTTATCAGTTGAGCGGTGTTGGTTCTTCATCGTTCGTGTTTGTCATACAACGTAAATGAAGATTACTATGTAATTATTGATAATTCCCATGGGAATTTAGTAAAATATCTGAAAAGCCGACTGCTGGATCTAATGTTTTACCCGAGTAAAGCCGCAGGTTAAAGCCTTGCACATTATTCATATAAGTATACGATAATTTGCGTTTGTTACTTAAGTGACGCTACAACCACTGGATGAATTTGGATGATCGCCAACGAACTTGGATGAAAATTGGTATGTAGACAGCTGGATTTTGGAATAACACAAATTTGTTCGCATGGGTTTGGGATGCATGTATGTAGGTACGTAAAATCTCGAAATCCGCTGAGTCGAAACATCAAATTTTGCATGGTTGTTCATCATACAACACGAATTTTATCTCTGAGAAGTCCCTTGAGTATTTAAAATAGCGAAATTTTAATTTAACTGCCATAACTAAATCATTCAGCAAACATAAGTTGACATTTGACACTTATTTTTCAAAAAAAAAAAACTGTTTCTTGCTTTTTCAATCGGCAGTGATAATGATAACCAGAGAGCGAATTTTCATCGCTTTTTTTGGCCTGTCATAGTGACTTCACTTATCGATCTACCTATCAGATGATGTCGACAGACTTTAAATTAGATTGTCTTAAACATATCAAGTTATGTAGAGCGTTCTTTTTCCGACAACAAATGGATATTTGAATTTGACTGTAAAAGAAGTTGTTTAAAACCGGGAAATATGAAAAAAAAAACTATTTCTTTTATAGAGCCATTAATGGAACACTTGCGAACATTACTACAGAAGAATTTCAACGTGAAATTAGAAAAAAAAACTGAACTGAAATTATTAAATTAGAAATTGTTATCCATTCATTGTTCATTGCATATGTCTCATCATCATCATCATCAGCCTATGTTCGTCCACTGCTGGACATAGGCCTCTCCCATGGCACGCCACTCAGCACGATCCTCGGCCACTCTCATCCAGCTTTGCATATATCTATTTCACATTTTTAACTTCTGGAAAGTTAATTGGAAGAGATCGCTCTTTAACTTAAGGCCGCCTATTGTTTACCTCCACTTTTAATCTTCTTTAGTACCTATGTTGTGTATCGATATATGGATGTACCTATATAGGAAGACGATAAGTGAGAAGTCCCTATGACAGGTCAAAAAATGCCATGAAAGTTCCACACTCTTGAGATAACGTCCTTGCTAAGAATTTAGTTGTAGGTACGGTTAAATTAACTTCGGATTTCGCACATCATCAACAATGTCGCAAGTAAATACGCACTATGTGTAGTTTGGAAAGAAAATGTCAACAAAAATCCTTTCGCTTAAATATATCTTTCCTGTTAGATGTAAAGTAACAAATCACGAAGCGGATTATTTTCTATTTAACAGCCGTTAGCGCAGTTTGCTAGCGGTTTTAGAATCGCAAAAACGTGAGAACACTTCAACACGAGCCCCGCAATTTGTAGAAAACTCGATAATTGAATAATTTCATAAAACAATTGTTTACGTCACTACTTTTACTATTTGCTGTTTTCTATGGTAATTGTTGGATTACTCAATACCAAATCATACCATAATAAAGAAATGTTTAAACACACAAAACCCAGGAGGTTCGTTTCGAAGGTTATTCTGATCTGGACATAATAATCTTGAAAATTATGCTATACTGGAGCAAAATCGCCAAAACCTTGTTTATTGTCAGTATAGGTCAGATTAGTGTCGTTCCTTTGTCAAGATGAAAATTAAAAGCGTGTTTGAAAGGGCTCTTTCTTACGTCTTTTTGCGTCTGAAGAATTCGATGCAAGAAATTGGCTGACAGTATTGTTTTGAAAACAAGATACACTATTGCTATTTAACCACAAATCCATACTAATATTATAAATGCGACAGTGTGAGTGTTTGTTTGTATGTTTGTCCGTCTTTCACACCGTAACGGAGCGACGGATCGTCGTGATTTTTGGCATAGAGATAGTTTATGGGCCCGAGAGTGACATAGTCTACTTTTTATCCCGGAAAAATGCACAGTTCCCGAGGGAATAGCGCGCGATAACCGAATACCACGCGGGCGAAGCTGCGGGCAAAAGTTAGTTAATCATAAAACCAATTACAAAACCAATTTACTTTTAAGAAGACATCACAAAATGACCGAAATAGTGTAGCCAGCTTTGACATGACTTTTCCCTATTTAATCGTATCGAATCGTGATTTGCTCAACTCTTCTTCAAACTCAAACTGTCTATATTTTTTTCTCCTTTTATACGCACCAAATACACACTAACACGTGTTTACCTTCTATCCTTAACACCGTGACATTTGACGGAGTCGTTGGCAGCGACGGAAGCACCTGCAATGCCGACTGTTCAGAAATTGGTTTATATTGTAATCTCCTTAGCATAAACTTCAGTCAGTGTAAATATGTCCCGTGTGAGCCACGCGGAAACGTGCGATATACTCATTACTCGTATTTGCTTAATGTGATTAATATATGCGCCGACGCCGATACTATAACTGGGCAGAGGGATTGTATAGTGTGCCATAGGTGTACCTTTTTGAACATGAAACTATCGTGAGATTCACTCATATTAAATGTTATTATAACGATAACTCACGTCTTAAACCGGTTAGCTCGACATGTTCCCACTATTTCGTAGCCCTTCCTCTTAGGAGTAGGTACGGAACCGGCGGCTTTCGCAACATCACACTACGCGCCACCGCTCTGAAAGACTGTCAACGAAAATCCTACTTAAATATATCTTTCCTGTTAGATGTAGTAACAAAGAAGTTATTTTCTATTTACACTTAGCGCAGTTTGCTAGCGGTTTTAGAATCGCAAAAACGTAGAACACATCAACACGTTTTGTAGAACTCGATAATTGTAATTTCATAAAACAAGTTTACGTCACTACTACTATTTGCTTTTTCTATGGTAATTGTTGGATTACTCAATGCCAAATCATACCATAATAAAGAAATGTTTAAACACCGCCCAGGAGGTTCGTTTCGAAGGTTATTCTGATCTGGACATAATAATCTTGAAAATTATGCTATACTGGAGCAAAATCGCCAAAACCTTGTTTATTGTCAGTATAGGTCAGATTAGTGTCGTCCCTTTGTCAAGATGGAAATTAAAAGCGTGCTTGAAAGGGCTCTTTCTACGTCTTTTTGCGTCTGAAGAATTCGATGCAAGGAACTTGGCTGTATTGTTTTGAAAACAAGATACACTATTGCTATTTAACCACAAATCCATACTAATATTATAAATGCGACAGTGTGAGTGTTTGTTTGTATGTTTGTCCGTCTTTCACACCGTAACGGAGCGACGGATCGTCGTGATTTTTGGCATAGAGATAGTTTATGGGCCCGAGAGTGACATAGTCTACTTTTTATCCCGGAAAAATGCACAGTTCCCGAGGGAATAGCGCGCGATAACCGAATACCACGCGGGCGAAGCTGCGGGCAAAAGCTAGTTAATCATAAAACTCTCATTAAACCAATTACAAAACCAATTTACTTTTAAGAAGACATCACAAAATGACCGAAATAGTGTAGCCAGCTTTGACATGACTTTTCCCTATTTAATCGTGATTTGCTCAACTCTTCTTCAAACTCAAACTGTCTATATTTTTTTCTCCTTTTATACGCACCAAATACACACTAACACGTGTTTACCTTCTATCCTTAACACCGTGACATTTGACGGAGTCGTTGGCAGCGACGGAAGCACCTGCAATGCCGACTGTTCAGAAATTGGTTTATATTGTAATCTCCTTAGCATAAACTTCAGTCAGTGTAAATATGTCCCGTGTGAGCCACGCGGAAACGTGCGATATACTCATTACTCGTATTTGCTTAATGTGATTAATATATGCGCCGACGCCGATACTATAACTGGGTAGAGGGATTGTATAGTGTGCCATAGGTGTACCTGTCTTTTTTTCAATGTTGTCAAACGTTTATTTGCAATAACTGCAAAAACAAATAATTTTAGCGCCCCTATTTGTGTGACTTGCTGGCTTAAGATCTATTTTTGTTAAAATATTATCAGGGAAATTTAAAATTAGTATTGCTTTACTAATATTATTGTTCCAATTAGTCCTTTGGTTATAAAAATCATTTCAGTGTTTCCACTTCTTCTTTATATCTACTTAACTAATTTCAACAATGCTACTAGTCTAGCCACTAGCAGTTTTTGTGGAAAACCCATTAAGTTGGCAACACTGATAATTTTAAATAGTGCAGCAATTAAAAAAATCAGACTCAAGCTTAAAAACGGGAAACCAAACACTAATGTGTATAAGTATTTTTAGGGTTCCGTAGCCAAAATGGCAAAAACGGAACCCTTATAGTTTCGCCATGTCTGTCTGTCTGTCCGTCCGCGGCTTTGTTCAGGGACTATCAATGCTAGTAAGCTGTAATTTTGGACGAATATATATGTAAACTATGCCGACAAAATGGTACATTAAAAATTTCAAATAATTATTTTTACAGTACCTTCCATAGACGTAAAGTGGGGGTGATTTTTGTTTTCTCATCTAGTCTTGTAGTGTGGTGTATCGATGGATAGGTCTTTTAAAACCATTAGGGGGTTGCTAAATAGATTTTTCGGTTCAGTAATTTGTTTGCAAATATTCAACTTTAAAGTGCAAATTTTCATTAAAATCGGGAGCCCCCTTCTAAAATCTAAACCGGTGGGTGTAAAAATTTGAAAAAAATCAGGATGGTAGTAAGTATATCAAACTTACTAGGAAAACTATAACGGTTAAGTTTCCTTGAGAATTATTAGTAATTTAAGAGTCAATAACAGCCTAAGGTATAAAATATACCTAAACTTGGAATATTCCGTTCAAAATACGAAACCCTTAGAAATATATTACTTTAATTTTTCGTAATGGCTACGGAACCCTATTTCGGGCGTGTCCGACACGCTCTTGGCCGGTTTTTTAATTACCCTCAATTCCATACATGACTGACAGAGCATAGACAACTTTGTTACACTTTTTGATATCTAGTGCGAAAATACTTTTGACTTCGTTTCTTAAATCACTTTTTGTTGCTAGCTTTACCTCATAGCTTGAGGATTCAGCTCTTTTTTCTCAACTTCCGTTGTTTTCTCTCGTCCATGGATACTTTGAACCTCAATTTGTTAGATTCATAGGCTACCGGATCCATCAAGGCCTTATACGCCATAAATTAATCCACACGCTTAAATATTTCGAAACAAAGCATTAGAATAATTACCGTAATGCCTATTGTGCGTTATATTGATAGTATCGTGCTGTGTTTAAACAAAATCGTGTATTACACAAGATACCAATGCCACGGAACGCGTAGGTTTGAAACATACGTACGTGCACGCGACCGCAAAGTTATTTGCGTATGTTAAACCATTTGATTTATACGCGAAGTAGGTCATGTTATCCGCAAAATTAAGTAAGTACTTTGAATTGGCCATCGGTTCGATGAACGTTCTATTGTTTATTGTTTTCGCGAGATGCAGATACATTCGGTGACTGGGCTGCGGTAAAGTTGTCATGCTTAAACCAGTAACACAATCTGTGAGGATAATCGTAAAAGTTTACTATGATCAATTATAGGTCATAAAAAGAGTTGATTTGATCTGCTGTTCGTGGCGTGAAATTTATTTAGTAAAGCTAAAATAGTATGTAAAAGGGCCAGGGTTAGATTGCTTTTCACATTGCACTTCTTAGCAAAAAATGTCATCAAAACCCACCCAAATCTTTAGAAATCTTAACGCATACTGCGAAACGAATGTCACAGCTCATTAAGGACCGATTCAATTGAAGGTTAACGGTGACAATTTAAAAGCGTAGTCGGATAATTTATCAACCGCACTTACGCCCACACTACCTGCGATACGCTTCGTGACAATTTAAAAACGATTGACACATTTTCGTTGCAAAACCGATAATTACACGCAACGGTACAACCCTAAACTCGGAAGCTCGTCCGGTCGTTTTGCCGCGCTAGTGCTTACGCAAGGCGTTTGAAAATGGAACGTTTCAGTTTTAAAAGTAAAACCTCGCTTCGCTGGCCAGTACTGTGGAATTAGTTATTTTTTCTTGCAGCTTGCGTATTGTTTAATGATGCTTGTTGATTACAGAACTATTTGTAATCTTTTGTTTACACTTTTCTATCCACGCTTGAGTTAGGTTTCTTGTCATTTTCACGTTTTATCAGCCGCAAAAAAGTTAATAGCTCTATTGATACTTGCAAAACATTTTTGTACTAAAACGAACATTTCCTTAAGATCTATTGAAATGAAAATAGTTGGGAAATCTTCGTCACTCAACCAAAATAGATAGATCTTTCTTTGTTCAGTCCGTAGTTGTAATAGCAAGTCTTAGTAAAATAGTTGATATATTGACTCCCGCGCACGCTTTCTCGCTTTCTACAGTTCAATTGTTACGTTGTCAACTACGCGAATAAGTTATTTTCTAGCATCAATAATTGAATTATTGAATCTCGAAAAGGTCAAACTCAAACTCAAACTCATTTATTTGCTTTGAAACAATACAAAATACTGAATCAAACCCTGTAAGGGCACTGTAATAGAATGCATTTATTTATTAATTAAATGCAATTCACATGTCAATAAGTACAATACAGCACAAAACATATTATGAAACACGGAAGGGCGTAGCATTAGCAGCATTTTGTATAGTAATATTATGTCCTTCTTGGCTAGTAAAGGTACAGTTCTACTCTCAGGTCGCACCTATGTATTTTTACCTATCATATTAGAGATAGCAGAAGAATTAGTTCAGATAATGACCTTAATTATGTAGGAGATTAATACTGGTGGCAAATTCGAGGTTTAGCTGTATTGTTATTTTCAGTCGAGTTCATAAGCTTGTGAGCAAAATTTTGATCAATAATATCTGAACACGACTCTATTGTTAACGGCGTAGAAGCGTGTTCAGATATTTTAGATCAAACTTTTGCTCACAAGTTTATGAACTAGACTGTAGAAACAAAGGGCAGTAAAGACAAAATTGTGCCGTTGCCGCGTTTTGAAAATACTTCAGTAATTCATATCTTTGAATATAAAAACATGTCATCTGAAAATACCAAATATTCCTTTAGTTATTTTTTGTCATTATATCTGTCAGTCTGATGAATCGATTTCGATTCATTTTTTTACGTGTAATCAAAATTCTTTGCAGTGTTCCTTAGCTGTTTTCATTAATACAGTAACACTCTTGGGGGTTTTTCAGCTTTTATTAGTTGGTTAGATACCAACGTAATTATTTGTTAAAAAAATGCACTGCAATTTGGCGTAAGTACAGTCAACCAACTTGATTCCTGGGCCACTGGAACCTTATCATAGTAAATATAAATTCTCTTTAAAACTGTTTATAGAATGACGTATATTGTCGTTACGGTAAGGTTCTCTGGTGGCCTAGGAATTAAATTGGTTGACTGTACCTGCAAAATTTTGACGACCGGATGGCCTAGTGGTTAGAGAACCTGACTACGAAGCTTGAGGTCCCGGGTTCGATTTCCGGCCGGGGCAGATATTGTAGAACAATACGAATGTTTTTCTTAGGCCTTGGATGTTTAAATGTATTTAAGTATGTATTTATATATAAGTATGTTTATCCGTTGCCTTAGTATCCATAGTACAAGCTTTGCTTAGTTTGGGACTAGGTCATGGTGTCAAGTGTCCCATGATATTTATTAATTTATTATAAAATTTCATTTACACATACCACTTTATTAAGTTATTAGACATCAGAACACTTGAGTACCTTCAACAATTTACACAAACACGTAATGGGTAAACCGCAAATACCGCAACATCAAAGACGATCCAACAGTCGATACTTTAATATCGATACGTGATTATACCACTTGATGGTTTATCGAAGCAATATCGAAGCAATTGACGCGTGTTTATAGCCGGCTTACATTGTTATATTGCCTTTTACCGAGTGAATAGAACCATATTGGACTTTAAAGGGCATTTCATCATCCCAGCCTATATACGTCCCACTGCTGGGCACAGGCCTCCTCTCAGAACAAGAGGGCTTGGTCCATAGTTCCCACGCGGGCCCAGCGCGGATTGGGAACTTTACACACACCATTGAATTGCTTCGCAGGTTTGTGCAGGTTTCCTCACGATGTTTTCCTTCACCACAAAGCTCGTGGTAAAAGGGCATTTACTTAAATACAAATTCTGCGTCTCTGTTCCGCTCTACTTAAACTCTTAAGTTGAGCGGGACAGAGACGCAGTTACACTGGTCGAAACAAATGAATAACACGGCATAATTGACACCAAATTTACCTAATCCCATACTAAGCAAAGCTTGTGTTATGAGTAGTAATGGGCAACGGATAAACATACCTATAGATAATAAAAGTAGGAACATATTTAATGAAAGTCAATCAGGGCTATGGAGAGGTCTATTGCTCGGGGTTTATTTGCGGGATAGAATCAAAAATGATGATATCCGCAGTAGAACTAGGTTACCGAGAATTGAAAAACTGAAGTGGCAGTGGGCAGGGCACATTGCTCGCAGGACTGATGGCTGATCAGGTCAGAAGGTTCTCGAATGGCGTCCGCGGACCGGGAGACGAGCTGTCGGTAGGCCTCCAACAAGACGGAGCGACGACCTGGTTAAGATCGCGGGATCGCGGTGGATGCGGAAAGCACAAGACCGGTCTGAGTGGAGAACCTTGGTAGGGGGAGAGGCCTATGTCCAGAAATGTTTCGGGCTAATTCGTAGCCCTGCGCCTAGTATCACGGTAGTTTCATGTTTAAAGTAGATAGATACAGGTAACTATACCAAGACTCGCGAACAAACAATTTTTCATAAAATTACCTATATTGCCTCGACCGGGAATCGAACCCGGGACCTCAATCTTCGTAATTAGGGTTTCTTACCACTAGGCTATGCGGTCGTCCAATGGAAATGGATTTCACGTATTTAATAATACGTTGGGACCTACGGTCCAAGCCCACTTATTCTGCGAGGACGCCTATGTGCCCTGTAACGAGACGTATACAGGCCGATATGATGACGTATTGCAGTTACCACATCAACCTCGCGCTACCCTCCATCTCACAGCTATGGTCTCATACAACTCATACAAATCGATAAATTGCATGAGACGCGTCCGTGTTGCAGCAGATTATGTCTCCCCTCTTCCTGCTTTCAATTGATATAACATTATAAATGCTTAACGTCAGCGCTGATGCAATGGACACACAGACAGGTTGATAACTTGAAGTCCTGTTTCACCACTGTCTGATAAGTTCCTGGTATTTTAAGTGAGAGATATCCGTAATGCCGTCTCTAATATTGACAGTTTTTAGATCACTGAAATAAAAGTAATAATTTAGTATTCAGATTGATTATTTTTTTAGTAACTACTCGAAGTAGGAGAAGTTTAGATGAAAAATCTAAGTCTTTTAGAATTTATTTCGACGCCAAACAAGATTAAATTTTAATTCTGATCCAAAATTTGTGTGTTCAAGCGTAATTATTACGTTCTTTCAAAGTGTGACCTTGTATTGAATAACACGGTGGCAATTACAATCGCATTCACCATCACTTTCTGACACCATATCTTATTAGTGCCGTTTATAAGATATTTAAATTTGATTAATAAGCCCTTCTACATCTACACCTGAAACAGGAATTTTCCTAGTTCAGGGTCCATCCCAGCCTACGTACGTCCCACTGCTGGGCACAGGCCTCCTCTCAGAACAAGAGGGCTTGGGCCATAGTTCCCACGCGGACCCAGTGCGGATTGGGAACTTCACACGCACCATTGAATTGCTTCGCAGGTTTGTGCAGGTTTCCTCACGATGTTTTTCTTTACCGCAAAGCTCGTAGTAAATTTCAAATGTAATTCCGCACATGAATTTCGAAAAACTCAGAGGTGCGGGCCGCTAGTTCAGAGTAATGTATTTTATTCGTCCCTTTTAATAAGTGTAGCCCATAAGTTTGTTAAAATTGTATTTATGAAAGATAAATAAAGATGATTATTATTACTATTATTATTATTTATTATTATTATTATTACTCGAAATTATGACATCCGTCCATCCCATACATGACAACATTCGAAAAATTAATTTCTGTGTTATAATTAAACTGAAATATTTCATTTCATTAATGAAGCTCTCTAAATTACTACATTTGCACACCCACAGTTCACATTACATCATTATTATGTCTATTTGTAGTAATCCAAAGCCAAAAGGACTTTAACGCCTGGCGCTTACGTCATTATTGTACACGTTCGTATATAAATAGCGTAACCGCCAACCATTAGGTTCCATTTTCAGTGGATTGTCGCATTTAGTTTTTCAACGAGCCAAAACATCGGGCAATGCCGCACCTTTACAATATGGGACAAATTTACAGTACATTTAATGGCGATTAATTCAAGCTAAACTTTATAACGCCAAGGATACAATAGAGCGTATTGCTGAAGCTACAAGAACATTTTAATGGCCAATTTCGCATGTTTTTGCATTGTTGCCATGTTTTGTTGCAAGCGCTTAGATGAATTTATCGAATCAGGCGTTACTTTGCGGATGTCCATATCAATAAACTGGAAGGAATGTCTTTGCTTTTTTTGGTCTAATATCTGGTAGCATGGTGTACGGTTGTGTTGCTCTGAAGATGAGCTCTGGTTGAATTCGAAACGCGTCAGTGTAGTGTGGTGGTAATAGATGGGTTTATGTGATTTGTTCATACACGATGCATATCTTGTATAAACTTATCTAATATCATAAGGTCGCAGGTGAGCAAAGCAATTCGTTTAGTTCAGCGCTTAGATTATTTTTTACCGGTTAAAAAACAAATCGTGATCCAAATTGCGAGGTAAATTTGCGCTACTAATTGTCAAATAAAATGCCTTTGCATTCCAAAAATTATTCCGTAAGTTTCTAAATTAACCAACAATATATACTTTTGAATTTCACGAGCAGGGTTTGCATCATTTACCCATTAATTTGGCTCGCACTGCGAACTAACCGTAAAAGTTTTCAAGGCAACAGAAACAGTCGTTAACATTACAAATGTGCTTTATGATTGGTCGGGCACTTAATTAGGCAGTTGTCTCACCGCCGGCGAGGAATCGATTGGCTATCGACTATTTTCTCGCTCAAGAAACGAACAAAAGATATAAGATCCTGTGTGAGTAAACGCACATATATTAATAGTTGATCGCTGGCCACTTCCGGCGAGAACTCGCTCTTACAGTGTGTCGCAGCAGCGAAAAAGCTTTACTCCTTCGGTATAAATAGGCGAAATCGGCCACTTGAATTGACCTTTTTGAATTTGGACCAAAACTAAAAACCATCCAAAGTAATTTTGTCAAACTAATAATTGTGCTGCAAAATATTTACGACCAAATTTATTTTTGTTGCAAATTAGTTAAGTAAACACAATTGGAATATTGTCCATTATAAAGTATGAGCAAAATGAAATAAGCAATAAATGAATCTTGTCTAAATCAAGTAATAACTTGATATGTAGGCCCAAAACAAATGATTTCGGGTGGGACATATTTACAATTCGTCATATTTCTAAGTGTACGTAAAATGTAAATATGTACAAGTGGTCTTTTTTTTTTGTTGTAAATTAATTTGTCTTTGATTTGTGTGGTGTTATTAATTTTCGACTATATTCAAGATGGTCAATTTTATTGTTGATGTATTTCAAATTGTCATTTTTCTGCTTTGACGTATAATTTCGAGTTGTCCATTTTCCATTTGCACTAAATGACAGTAAATCGGAAAAAGTCATCGACATAGCTCGAAGAATAGCAAGTTGGAGTGGCAAGGAGCGGGCCATATTGCTTGAAGAACAGATAATCGTTGGAGGAGAAAAATGCTCGAGTGACGACCATTAATACCCCTTAGTTTAGATCTATAAGACTAGCCATATTATACATCTCCTAAGACGAGTTATCGCTTATATCTTATCTCTGACTTTGGCATTGATATCTATAACCAAGTTTGTTATCAGTTGTTGATACAATATTGAAAATTGATTTATAACCAGTCTCCATGCACCCAAATCATAATTACATAACAATATATTTAGAGGAAATACAACCTTTTTATAAACATACATTAAGGGATTCTTAGCTATCGTAAGGTCGCGGGTGAGCAAGGAAATTCTTTTAGTTCACTGATATGGACCTCCGCAAAGTAACGCCTGATTCAATCAATTATTTAAGGGATACCCTTTTGTTTGTTTGTTTGATATCTGGCCCCTGTACCATTAAAATACAAGTGTTACAAATCTACATAATTGTTAACTTTCTCATATAAAAAGTGACAATTGGCTGTAATTGTAACACTTCTAACTTTTGTGGTACGGGAGGTTGGAATTACTGACTCGATTTTAAGGATTCTTTGACTTATAAGAAGCTACATTGCCTCTGATCGACATTAGATAATTTTTTATTCCGGGAAAATGTAAAGATCCCGCGGGACGAAGGTACACAGCTTAGAGTTGCGCGTGTCAGTACTTAATCACGAAAAACTTTTTCACGAAAACTATTTCACGAATGACTTTATCACGAAACAACTTTATCACGAATGACTTTATCACGAAACAACCATATCACGAAAACTGTTTCACGAAAACGAGACCGTCGTGAGATGTTCAATATATCTGACGTTATCGATCCCAATCATCTTGCATGCGGGCATCTGGTGACCGATGTAATCTTTAGAATATATTACAATATGCATTCCATTTTGACTGGAAAATACGTAGAATGATAGGCACTGCTATTATCCTCATAAAAAAAACAGATATAAAGAATCCAATTAAGAGACAAAATAAGGCAACTACAGGCAGCGTTATTTTTGCAATATCCATCAGACTTTCCTTTCCTTAAGGAATATGTATCGGCTTGCGCGTAGAATATTCCGAGAACAATTTAGCAATATTTTTAGTTATTTTTGTGTGCAGAATCGTCCTTAAAAGCCAACAACGAATGATAAGTTAGAAATTTAATTATAAGTTAAAACAAAATCAAAAGTGCAATAAAAACTGTGATATATACAATGCTGTGACTGAACCTAAAACTGTCAAAATGATGTTATACGTGACCAAAACCACGGAGGATGTGGCTGTGAAGAGGCCGCCCAGGAGGAGGCATATCAGTGCCAGAATAAAGGTTTGTTATTGGTTATACTTGGCCTTCTATCATCGAGACTGTTCAAAGGGAAAATTAGTTACTACTAAATCATTATTTAGTAGGTACTAAACTTTGTCTTTAAATACTCATGTGATTTTCTCGTCTACACGAGAAAACAGTAGATTTTTGTTTAGTCACCTTCAACTTCGAACCGCTCTTAAAAGAGTGGAAGGTTAGAATCATTCTTGGCTTTTACAACTTTACAGGGTGAAACAGTTGAACTTGTGGCCGGTAAAGATGTTCTTTCTAAGAAGCGGGAGTGAACATAATTCGCTATTTTGGCCACTATCATTATATGTATGAGTAAGTGTAGTAGGTCTCAGGCGGGTCTTTATAATGAGGCGTGTGGCATCCAGGTGTTCTAAGCATGCGTTTTATAAATATTTTTTGAAACGTGCATACAAAGCTGAACTCTCATAAATCTATTTCCTCTACATCGTAAACTTCTGATGACATCGCGTCAGTAATTACCTAACTAGCACGTTATTTAAGACACGTAGTGATGCTATTTCGTTTCAATTGTATTGCAAAACCCATGTTTTCATTAAACGGTTCAAACCAATTTCAGGAACCGCTTCCTTCGATCAAAAGAAAATGAGTCCAATCGGTTTCTAATTCGAAACAATAATTGCTTATTTGCTTTCCAATTATAGACTTTGAATTAGCAGATTTATATCCGTATTGGACTGGTAAATACGTGGAACCAATCACCATCCAATTTTCTGGTAGCTAACTGCCTGTTAGTCGGTTTCGTTGATGTCTTTCGGCGATGCCGCTATTATGAGGTGCACAGGGATGATTCGAGTAATAGGTTAGGAAGAGGGCTGTATCATCATCATCATCTCAGCCGCAGGACGTCCACTGTTGGACATAGACCTCCGCCATAGACCTCCAGTCGCTTCGGTTGGCAGCGGCCTGCATCCACCGTGAACCAGCGGCTTTAATCAGATCATCCGTCCATCTCGTTGGTGGACGTCCTACTCTGCGCTTGCCAATCCGCGGTCTCCACTCGAGAACTTTTCGGCCCCAACGACCGAGGCGGAGATACGGCGGAGGGCCGTATATTAAGACATATTTTAACATTTTCGCGTGCCTGTTTTTAAGGGCGCAGGCTGAAAATCAGCGCTGCAAGTTTCCTTTGCTCGCAGCTTATGCTGAGCCTGAGCCGATTGCCACCTGCTTATGACACAGCGGCAATAGATTAATTGTATGAAACACTAGTTAGAAGACTCAGTCAATCACGGTTTGGTTTAAGCCCAAGGATCGCAATTTCCCCATCTTCGTGTTATGCGCTTCGCTAAGTTTTATATCCGTAAAAGGAGGCTTTCCAATATCATCATCAGTAAATCTAAGTATAATTCGCTTTCGTGTGAAGAAATAACAAGAAAACAGATCACAACCAGATTAAGAGAAAGTAATTAGATAATAAAATAAAATAACTCGCGATTTTTTGTTAATGAGACAAGAAGAAAAACGAAGAAGTCGTTCACCTGATGGTAAAATCTCACCGCTGTTCAATACTCGGAATACCAGTGGCACAGTGGTGCATTGAAGTCCTAGACGGCCAAAATAGAATGTCTTTTCTGACATTAATGCTTTACCTTTAGTTCAATTTCTTTTTCTTCTCTGTAGTTGTTCGCCTGGCAACACTAGTTGTACATAAAGCTTTGCAATGCAGGCTCATCGTATTATATTGTAAAATTGTTTGTTCCATAATAAACAAGTTTATTAAAATAATCTACTCTGTTATTTTACTGAACACCTCTTAGCGCTAAGATTAGTGAGTAAAGTGCTATACCTTGAGAGATTCGTATGGAACACTTCGTAGAACCCTGTCGCAGGGAGCCTCTGCTGCCTCCATCAAGACTTTTTTTGATAAGTGCGGCAAATCTTGACTGCAACTGGGCTCTACCGAGCGACATACGAACTTGTCGAGGTATTGCAACTGATCTGACAATAGGTCCCTCGCAAAATATGCAGCTTCACTATATACAAATTCTTTAGATAACAAAGGCCTTATCACAGTAACCTCATTCATTCAATAACATTCACTACAAGCTCTTACGACCAGCAATGATGTAAACGCGTTCCGCCTGAATGGCTTCTTTCCATGAGGACGCATTCATGTATCGTATCCGGTATTGCCCCTGTTTTATAACTTACGATGCAATTGTATAAGAAATCTACTGTCATTACTAGAGGACGTAAATTCAATGCAAGGTTATTTATTAGAGGACGTGATGCATGCATGAAAAATGCTAAAAATGCTAGCAAAATTAAATTAAAAAGTCTTAAGTTTTTAATGATTTTACTTATTACCCATGATGCACCGGCCCAAAAACTACTACTCCTTCCGGACGGTTAAAGACATGGGTGCCGGAAGGTGCGTGCAAGGGCAGCATCCCCTGACCTATAAGGAAATGCACCTACATATCATGATTAAGACACAGAGAATTAAACTTATAGTTGTTGATAACTCTTAGGTGCAGATTCAAGATCGAATTCAACTGGTTACAGCTTCGAGTTCACGGTGGATGCAACCGAAGCAACTGGAGGTCTGTGGGGGAGATGTCCAACAGCGGGGGTCTTCCGGCTGATGAAGATGATCATCATCATCATCATGTCAGCCAAAAGACGTCCACTGCTGGACATAGGCCTCCCCCAAGGCTCTCCACTTAGACCAGTCTTGTGCTTTCCGCATCCACCGCGATCCTACCGCGTTGCATTGACCGCTGCTGCGTTGGAGGCCTACCGACAGCTCGTCTCCCGGTCCGCGGACGCCATTCGAGAACCTTCTGACCCCATCGGCCATCAGTCCTGCGAGCAATGTGCCCCGCCCACTGCCACTTCAGTTTCGCAATTCTTCGGGCTTTGTCGGTAACCTTAGTGCTACTGCGGATATAGTCATTTCTGATTCTGTCCCGCAGAGAAAACCCAAGCATAGCCCTCTCCATAGACCTCTGGGATGAAGATGATAATGATGATTAATTGTATCTGTTGTTGTCCACAGCGGCACCATGCGGGCATATCGCAGTCGTCCTGCAGCGATGGCTCGCTCCTCAGCGTGGGTTCCTCGGAGATGGAGGAGGACAGCAGCAGTGGCCACCACCACTCGCACGACCACTCCAACAGGAGCGACCATTCTGATTACAGTAAGTGATAGCACTGATTGGGAAAAGATAGCCTTACATTTTGGACTTATCCGGGCCAAACATACGAAAGGTAATCTTTCTTTCTACTCTAAAGGTTCTCTGGCTTTTTCCAAGTCACGTTTCCCAAACGTTTCATTTGCCAACTCAGGATTTTCTCCGAAACTATATTTTTTTAGGAACTTTCACAAAACAAACCTAACCTACCTACCGTGTTCTATAAAAGCATAAGAAAATACACCGAAAAAAATTTTTGGTTTTGGAGAAAATGTATGCTTAGTTGGCAAACAATAATTCTGCGAAAAGGCAGTACCCAACTCTAACGCTACTACTAACGCCATCTATGATCTATTCCAGACTTCTCGGAGCCAGCGTTGGGCGTCGCGCCGTTGTCACACTCCGCCGCCCGACACAAGATGGCAGTGCGGCCGCGGCGGACACATGGCGCCCCCAGGCGGAAGAAAAATAATCCTGTAAGCATACCAACGCATTAGCAACATTACTAAATCTGAATATTCCGTGTAAATTCAAAAGCCAGGAAAAAAACATGTTTGTATAGTCAAAGAAACAGAATCGCGTACCTTTTAGTTACATCTATTTCCCACTGAGTCCGCGTGATCGACGGCACGAGCCCTCACAGTCAGGCTTTGTTGTTGTTGTATACAGTCACGTGTAGCTTAGTTGACAATGCTAGTACAGTTAACAAAAAATACAACCAGCAAAAAAACTTGTATTAAAAAGAATGTTTATCAAAATCTTTGTTGTTTCAGATTGCCGCGTCAGCCTTGCCAATCACGCCAGAACTGAACGAAGAAATGATACGAAGCACTACTCCTGACGTCACCCACAAGACCTCAGAAGTAGTTACTGGTACGCTCAATAAATTAACAGTCTCTTTCTACCTGACCTCTTGGACGACCTATTTTCGTTGTTTTAACTATTTTCTTTTAATTTCCAGAATCATTCTCTTCATCGACCACTACGAAGCATCACGTCATGAAAGAGCATCACCAGCAGTTGAACCGGGAGCTCCACAGAGTATTGGAGACCCCTAGCGACACCCGCCTCAAGTCCTCCTCATTGCCTCCCGGACTCGCTCTCAGCCAAATGATAGGCCAATCACCCGCCAAACTCAGCATAGCCGAACAAAGTACCCCACGCTCCTCAATAAAAAGAAGCAAATCCAGTTCCCAGGGCCAATCTCTCCGGGAAGGCTCACCACAATCACACGTCACCACCAGCGAAAGCCAATTCAACACCCATCACTCCGAAGAACGTATGTCCAAATATCGAGTAGACAATAAATACGCCGAGGAATCTTGCCACGAAAAGAAGTCTAAATCGGAGAAAAAAATCGAAAACGAAGTCATTCGGTCCTCTAAGAAGGAGGAATCGTTCTTCAGTCGGCTGCTTTTGAGGAAAAGCGGGAAGAAGTCGAAGAAAGATCAGACGGACGGGGACAGTCAGGACACTAAAAAGTCTAAGACGGAAAAGTCAACGCCGCAGTATAAAGTAATGGACACAGAGAGGAGCGGATTCGTTTACGTCGATCACGGACTAGGGCAGAAGCCTGTGCCTGCGGAACGCACCCATGTGCACAAGTCCGCTGCACAGAAAGCATTTGCCAACCAGATGCACAAGCGGCTCGATAATAAAGGCGCCTACGTGCAAGAGGGCGTGTACAAAGACGTGTACAGTGCCGCCAAAGTTCCGGGCGTAGAATACAGCATAACTGATCTCAAAATCGCCGAAGAAACCGACAAAATGTTGAATCTTGAAATGAAAAATCGCTTCAGCAGGCGCGACGAGGTCAATGAAAAAATGGAGCGCTCGAAGCGGACGTCTTCCAAAGAGACCGTCGAAGATAAAAGGGAATCTTTCAGCTTGCACCACGACAAGTCCAAACGGCCAGCGTCTGTCCAGAGACTAGTCGAACCGTTCTCATCCAAAGCATTTATTAACAACGAGCTGGCTAGTTTGGCTCAAGAAGAGAGCTTGTCGCCCACTCTAGTGGTCTCAGACGAGGAGCCGCCGATCAGAGCGGTCCGCATGAAGAGCGTCCACAGCGACTACATGTTCCACAGCGGCAGCATGCCCAAGAACATTCCCTACTTCAACCACAGCGTCGTGATGTCGGCGTCAGCGTCCCCTCCCAAGCACCTGCACCAGAGTTCCGAAAACGTGAAGCATTTACACCGATCTTCCGACCATGTCTGCGAGCTCCGCGATAAGCAGATCGAGAAACGCGAGAAGGCTCACCGCGCCTCTAAGACTGAAGAGGCCTACGTGAACTCAGGAATCCGATCGCTCGGTGACGAGTACGTGGAGACTAGAAGCAGCATCGGCAAGTCGCACAGCTTCCGTTACGCTTCGGAATCGCCCTCGATCAGCTCTCAGGAGAGCCAGCTGCCGAGTCTGCCGGCTATCGTTGGCATTTCTGAGCCGCTGCTCGAGAGTTGGGAGGTCAACTATAGGAGGAACGTCAGCGACCGACACGATTATTCCAAAAGAGTGTCAGCGCGGAACTATAACATCATGCATGGAACTGCTGAAGCTAACTACGACAGCCTACCGAGCACCGATAGTAGCTACCTGGACAGCCTCAAAACTGACATCCACGAAGACAAAAAGCTCTTCTCGAGTAGCATCCAGATCACTATGGACAGCCATAAGCGCGATAGTGATATTTCGCAGATAGAAGCTAAAATCGATGATATAATAAGTTCGCCAAAGCCGATTATGGCACCAATACTCAAGTCTAGTTCTTTAGATAGTGTTAAGAGTAGTCCTGAGAAGCAGGTAGAGGATAGGAGGAAAACTATTTCAGTAGAGAGTGCTTTAAGTCAAGGCGGAAAGATCAGTCATAACATGATCCAAAAGGAAAAGCAAGAAGCAGAAAACTATGTATCAGTTACTATGATCAACAAAGAACAAACGCCCCCTGTTCGGAATGATGCTCCGAAGATAACTAAAAGCGACGAAAAAATACAACAGTCGGGGACAGTTAAGCCTGGAGTGCCAGAATTTTTAAAAATACAGCTTAATAGAGTTGATGCCAAGCCAACAACTAATGTGGTGCTGACGGCTAACATAACGCCAAAGAAAATTGATAGTCCGCAAGCCGAAAATGACATTGAAACGTTTGAAGTGACCGAAAGTAAATTTCAGAATATCCAGATAAGAAAAGAGGCAGTTACCGTGGGTAAAATTGAAAGTTTGAGTGAAAATACTCAAGTCGATGTTAAGAGTTCTCCTGTTGTTGCTAAGAAGTCTGCATCACAGCCACCTCTCACACCACAAAGTCCTTCAACTCCCAAAGCATTTTTCAAACGGAAAGCAACAAGCGTAGAACTACAAGACAGACCAGAGAAACCAAGAACTAATTCATTGAGCACAGATGGAAGCACTGAAAGAATTTATGACAACATATCCATGGACCGCAAATCACATTCGAGCTTCGGAAGCAAGAGCTCGATTCAGAGTACAGACAGCAACGATATCAGAACTCCAGATAGAAACGAAGAAGCCGTCGTTTATCGTAAGAAACCAGTAATGTTATCGAAGGAACTCCGCAGTGAGAGACGCAACGACGACGAACCAGAACTCATGAAAGTTTTCGCCCGGCGCTCTCTCAAACTTAAAGATTGCGAAGCCGAAACTCTTGCCCAAGAGATTGCCGAAGCGAATAGCTTCAAAGACGAGTTAGTCGATAACAGCGCTACCAGATCCAAACTGCTCAAAAACGAGTTTAATGCATCCATCAAATCCAGGGACAGCGATAAAGAGAACGACGACACAGCGTCTAAAACTGAAGAGAACAGGATAATAGATATCGCTGCTCGCGTCAGTCAGTTTGGTGTACCACACTATCAACGAAGCGTTAGTATCAACAGCGTGGCCAACCCCAAAAGGGAAAGCGCTCCAGTGTATAGAAGCGAAGCAAACAAATACAAGAAAGAAGTATCAGACTCTACACCTGAAAAACGACTAAGAAATAGAACATTCCCAGACCCTTCTAATGACAGAGAGGACATCAAAAACATAACCAAATCAGAAGCTTTAGCTTACAAAGCTGACACTCTAACGAAACGGCCTTGGCAAAGGAAGGATGATGATGTAAGACACTTGTCTGTTGAGAAAGAGAAACGTGAGAGTGCTGTGATAGAGAAGGGGGATAAAGAGGAGAAAGAGAGGGACGAGGGGGCGGGAGGTGAGGCGGACGCGTCGCCACAGTTCAAAGGGATACTGCAGATGAGGGCCGAGTGGGAGCGGCGCGCCAAACAGGGCATGACCAAATAAATGGTGCTAGTTGCAAGGTAAATATACAATGAATTTTGTGAATTTTTTTAGATGAGTTCTTATTGGTTGTGCTATTATAAGACCAAATTTCTAGGACAACCGGAATAATTCTATTGGTTTTTCGGTTATGACAAACACTTGTTTAATGACTGTATATTTTGATTGCATTGACATTGACTTTTTACTGCGTAAAGGGTTAGCAGACCTGAGTATTTGTTATTAAATTCAGCTTGATACCTCCACGTGTTCCTCAGAAAAAGTGTCTTGACAGAGAGGAACAACAAAGGGGTCTGTTTTTCTTATTAAAGTACGGAATCCTAAAAGTGGAAAAATTGCTGTCTCGACGAAATTTCCATATTTCTTAAATCTTTTTTGTAAAGGCCCCTATTTGTGGGGGCACCTCTTTTGTAAGAGCCCTTTTCTTATGAGAGCCGCTATCTTGTGAGAACCCCTTTCTTGTGATCCAGGCCGTATTTAAATGTTTTTTTTTATTATCCACAGAGTCCGTAGTGGATGCAGGCGACACGACCGCGCTACATAATATTAACATAGTATATACTTAGCTTAGATTGCATCAGCAAATTAATGTTATTCATACTAGAAATTTATCTAACGTTGTTATGACAATGTATTTTTGAGTGTTATTGCAATGAAATAGCGAATAGTTCTATTTTATTAAAAAATACTATTGTGTATTAAACATTTCTGAACTGTGAAATACAAATTTTATTCCTAATAAAGTTTTTTTTATTGGAGTATATTCCTTTGAGAAATATTTTTTAATATAAAGCCTAACATGTATTTTAATTTAGAATTGAAATTTAGAAACAGTAGTTTAAGTCAAAAGCGTCACATTCTTAACTGACTTCAAAAAAAGGAGGTTATCAATTCGACACCCAGAAGAGTTGCACTGTTTTTGGATAATAATAAGTAACCCCCTTATTCATAAACGACAATCAAACCTATTTTAGTTAAAATGCCGCTAAAATTCGTTTGTCCTTATCTGTCACTTCGACATTTGTATTTGTTAGAAAGGGACAAAGCATTTGTTAGTTAACATAGGCTTGTTAAGTTTATGAATAAGGGGTTAGTCTATACCAGCTTTTCGAGTAAACACGTGTGCCAAATTTGACCAGTGTATATTATAAGTCGGATTGCATAAGTATTTTTTAGTTTGACCACAGATAGACCAACTTAGGGAACAGTGTAAATGTCATCGAAATCAGTTTAGAAGTTTTTGAGATACAGAGTTAAATCTGCGTAAGTCACTGAAAATGTGTCGTTGGCTTAACAGCGTAATTCTAAATAAAATACTTATAGCATAGTCGTAAAGTCGAGTGGTTTGACCTATGGCCTCTCAAGCAGAGGATCGTGGGTTCAAACCCCGGCTCGCACCTCTGAGTTTTTCGAAATTCATGTGCGGAATTACATTTGAAATTTACCACGAGCTTTACGGTGAAGGAAAACATCGTGAGGAAACCTGCACAACAAACCTGCGAAGCAATTCAACGGTGTGTGTGAAGTTCCCAATCCGCACTGGGCCCGCGTGGGAACTACTGCCCAAGCCCTCTCATTCCGAGAGGAGGCCTGTGCCCTGCAGTGGGACGTATATAGGCTGGGATGATGATGATGATAGTCGTAAAGGATGAAGAATTAGTTGAGTAAAAGTACTCCTATTCGTCTACTATTTGCCTGTCCACGGCCTTGGAGATATTGCTGTCTCTACAAATTCCATTTTGTAAGTAAGTTTAATATCTCAAAATGACTAAACCGCTTTTGGTGAAACATATCTAAGAACCATCGGTAACCTGCTTTCAAATAAAAGAAACCGCATTCAAATCGGTCCACCCGTTTAAGAGCTACGGTGCCACAGACAGACACACATAGCAGTCAAACTTATAACTCGCCTCTTTTTGCGTCGGGGGTTAAAAAGTATCCCTGGCCACTTTTTTGATGGGTGTAACTGATTCTGATGTGATGTACATACACAACACCACAACTGCTTTGCAAGTTCGTGCAGGTTTCCTTACGATGATTTCCTTTTTCGTAAAGCTCGTGGTAATTTCACAATTTAAAAAAAAGCTGCGATCCCGGGTTTGAACCGCGATACCGCGACCGGCCATAAGGTCAAACCACCAGACCAGGGCACCACGGCTTTTTAAATTAATAAATGTACATTCCCACAAGAATCACGTAATGAGGGATTTTCGATAGGCGAGATATCGCTAGATGGCGTTAGTGTCGTGAGGTCGTTTGACGTTTCAGTCTTGCTTGCGATTGGCTCATTTATTTAACCTCATTGCTCATTAAATAAGTAAATATCATGGGACACTTGACACCAATGAGGGCTATCGTTTTTTGTCTCACTAGATGGCGCACTGTTGCGTGAGGTTTTTAAGTATGGCTTTCAAAGTCTGTTATTACGGGCGTGAAAACAAAGTTTAGATTAAAATCATATTTAATACACCTTAAAGCCGTACCATAAAAATATCGAGCATGCCACAGTGTTGCATAGTCCCCGTTTTGTTCGGAAAAAAGGGAGGACAAAGGTTTCCGAAAGTCAAAACTGTGTCAAAACACAGACATTCATTGCCCCGGAACGCATATTTGCCATAATTAATCTCAGATATTGCAAAATATTCACAAAATTATTCTAATTATAAATAAACCCGCGTAGCTCACCCAAAAACTATGAGATTTGACATTTCGGAGACCTCACGCTACACTAGCGCCTCTAGCGGCGAATTCATACGCGATAGCCCTCATTGACCTAGACCCAAACTAAGCAAAGCTTGTACTATGGATACTAGGCAACGGATAAACATACTTATACAGATAAATACATACTTATATACATATTAAACATCCAAGACCCGAGAACAAACATTCGTATTATTCATACAAATATCTGCCCCGGCCGGGAATCGAACCCGGGACCTCAAGCTTCGTAGTCAGGTGCTCTAACCACTTGGCCATCGGGTCCGGTCCAGTCGTCATTTAGGTACTATGTATTTCAATGCATTAACAGCGATACAGAGTTTTCTAGTAACTCTAGTGCAGGATAACGTGTTACATAGAATTTTGTAAAACATTGTATTTATTGTTATTTTGTTCTGCAAATTATTGAATAAATTACCTTATCTTATCTTATCTTATCTTATTAAGAGTTTATGACTTGCAAGAAATATCGTTCATGTTACATTAAATATTTAATTTAACTTTTTTCCACGCACAACAAAAATGTGGACCAGCTTCCTGGGCCGTTGTTTTTCTGGGGGCGGTACAGCAGGGATCTTTCAAACACGAGCCTATCAAACAAAGAAAGAAAAAAACATTTATTCGTGACAATTACCGTTACGTAAACGACAAACGAGAAAACAATGTAGGCAAGCAACTATCTATCAGTCTTTCAAATAATATTTGCGAGGCCGGAAAGCCAACGAGATTGAAATGGTCAATCGAGAGCCGCAGTGTAATGCAACTTCACGATTTTCTTCTTTAATCTTACACTTCTTGCAAGTCTAAACTGGGCTTTAGAGAAGTATACTCCACCACTAGATGTCGCTGACGGTTATCTATCAAACGGCATCGAATTCCAAACACGAAAAATAAAACTTATTTCCTCATGAAACATTTAATTTATTTGCTTGATCTAAGAAGCTTTTTTGACTCAACGTTCGTAGATATTGTAATTGTGTTGTGGTCTCAAATTTGCAGTAAATATTTATATCCGCTAAGAAATTTACACCATCCTTCGTTCTTATCGAATCAACATTGCCATAGCAAAAAACAGCTATTAATATATTAAATGTTTAAAATAACACAAAAACTAAGTAAAAATTCTTACGGTATTCATTTATAACACGCACAACTTTTGCAAGAAAACACATCAAAACAAAACAAGATAAGAAAGATATAGATTGTAATTAGGTCCCCTAAATAAGGGTTTGATCACAAAACAAGGGGAGGTTTCACGCCTGCGCACTGCTCCCTCATACTAACCCCAATACATACGAAGTGCGTCTCCATTTTATTTTCATTTATTTCCTGTTTTCCTTACACCAGTGACAGTGAATGTGTTAAAACCACTAGTTCTCATTCTAGAAGACTTGAAGTGCTGTGATCAAAGACTATTATCAGTTGAACTTTACTCTAATAGTGGGTTACGTAATATTTTTTTGCGAAGGAGTTTCGAATAAGGCAGGTGAGAAGACCGATTTTGTACTAAAACTTAGCATTAACACAGTGAAATATCAATGTTTGAAAACACGGAATTCTGCGAAACATTATCTTGGAGGAAACATCGATTTTTTGCGGCTCAACGTTTCAAGAACGCTCGTACGTGGCCTGCATTTCGATACCAAGACCCTCTTTCTCCTTAGTCTTCCTTATTTTCGCATTAAACTAACTAATAAGAAAAATACTCTTCACCTGAATGATGTGAACAGTTCAAAAACTAATTTAAAAAACATAAATTCAACGTTAAAACTGAATGGGTAGGTACTTCAAATCTTGAGTCGACCTAATAGTACTTACCTAACTACGCACGTTCAACATGTTTCGTCGCTACATTTAGCATGTACTTTTATATGACTGACTTTTATTTAATCTAAAAATTATCAATAAGACGTTTTGCTAGATAGAACTAATTAGTTCAATGAGAGAGTCGAAATTGCCATTGCAATGATAACTAAACGTTCAGGTTAGCTCAGTGTGAGCAGGTGATGTGTCATGGGAAAATAGCACTTATTACATGAAAGGCGTACCTATAGCTAGTAGGTAGGTACAGTAAGATTCCCACAGATAAGATTTTTGTGGTCTTAGTAAAACAATGGCGCATTTAATTTTCAATAAGCAATGTAGTTTTTATTTAAACTGCTTTAAACTATAAGTATAACTGAAAACCTAAAAGTAATTTGTTCACAATTGATAGTAGAATCGAATACCTAAGCTATAAATTAAAGCCGGTTGTGTACGTATGTTTTTGATCCCTTTTTTATTGTACACAGATCTAAAAGTTGCGAATGCAGCATACTTAAATGTTTTAGCTAGGTTGCATACCTATACTATTTAGATAGTTTCATATCGGCCATTTTTTGTTAGTTTGATTCTCTTCTAAAAACGGCGAAGCGCTACTGCCAAGTTGAAATTATGAGTTTAGAAGTTTAAAGTAGTAGACAAATCGTTAATTCATAAATAGCATGGCACTGTCACAACTGGAATCCCATAGAGTTACCTTAAATTTTAATATGACAGTCATGACGTATATGGCAAAGACCGTAATGAAACGTAATTAAAAAAGTAAGTACCTAAGTGTTGTTTGTTGGCAACACTGCTCACCCTCTCAACTTTGACCTAGCCCATCGTCCTAAAAACTTATTGTAAACTATGAAATATTAGGTATGTTAAAGAAACTAATGAAGACCATATTAATTAACATCTATTGGCGCAGTCGGTAATGTGTAATTGTATATACCTAGTGTAGTGAATACCATTGACAAAGACGCGTGATTTATCGCAATTTAAATTAGACATTAATGACAGTAATATAATCACGGCACGCGTCATCGTGAATGACTCTACCTATACAGTCGAGGGCAATCTATACAGCCATATCATCATCCTTATGGTTAGTAAAATAAAAGATATTTATGACGTCTTGGTAACGTACACATATTTATTGTATTGACTGCACACTATCAACGAGGTATTACATCCAAAGACATTCTTAACACACGCTGCTCTCTTCTCAAAAGGACCCTCCCAGGATGATTTAATTAAAAAGGCACTGCACATCAAAACTTATAGACTATTCTCCGTAATATAATGCGTTTCCCAAAAAACATAATATTGACGTAGACAGGCAATGTTGTGACGTATTTGGCCCCTCTCCAAATAAGTTGGTCTGACTGTCGTGTTTAAGCAGATATACGAGTATTAATGCCTAAGCTATGCTTGTATTCGTATATGGAGCTGCCAGGAACATAATGGCATATCAATCTGCCAAGAAACTCCTAGAACTGACTGTGGAATGGTTCCATGTAGGAACGCGTTACGGTTTTTCGTGACTGTAGCTGAACTTACAAGCTTTTATTATGCTTAACTTGTGCATATGTTCAAAAATGGCAGCAGAGGATCGTGGGTTCAAGCCCAGGATAAGAATTCTGAGTTTCGAAATTTACCACGAGCTTTACGGTGTACATGTTTTATTTCACCTAAAAAAAATCACCCACTGCTGGGCACAGGCCTCCTCTCGGAATGAGAGGGCTTGGGCCGTAGTTCCCAGGCAGGCCCAGTGCGGATTGGGAATTTCACAACACTATTGAATTGGTTCGCAGTTTTGTGCAGGTTTCCTCACGATGTTTTCCTTCACTGTAAAGCTCGCCGTATATTTCAAATGTAATTTCGCACATGAATTTCGAAAAACTCAGAGGTGCGAGCCGGGGTTTGAACCCACGATTCTCTGCTTGAGAGGCCATAGGACGAACCACTCGGCCACCACGGCTTCAAAAAAAAAAGACCATAAAGTTACTAAGTATACCAATGAACTGATCCGTCAGCCAAAGTTAACGGAAATCAAGAAAAACACGGTGTATATGTGTTTTTCATAGAAAAGTTGAGTCAATTAAAGTTAATTTGTTTATGTTGGCATGCATGTGTCACGCAAGAAAGCTACCTGCTGTAAATTGTATTGTACTTAGAATTTCTGTGACGTACGAATGACGTAGCTATTTTGGTGTATTGTGTATTGGTTTGCGATTTTCTATTGCTTTTTGAAATACTTATATCGGCGGCCAATCGTAAAATCCGCTAGATCACGAAATTCCTAGGCATATCATGAAATAGCACCAAAAAATAGAAAATTTAGGTACGAAGAGCGAAGCGAGATAAATTGAAACTACAACGAAGCGAGCGTGCCGCGGCAGCGGCCGGCGAAGTGCCAGAACCGATATGGCGGCGTTTCATGATATGCCTAGGAACTTCAGGATATGCCTAAGCTGGCCAAATCATGAAATGGCGGCGTCTCATGACATGCCTAGTTATTTCATGATCTGTCTAAACGTCACTAGGCAAATCGTTAAACGGTGAGTTTTGAACGATATGGCGGATGTCCCTTAGCCAATTCATGAAATGGCTCCATTTCACGATATGCCTAGGAATTTCGTGATCTGACGGACTTTACGATCGGCCGCCGACACTTATACCAATTTCCGTGAAAAGGGATAAGTAAGCCAAGTATAGTAAAAGATTATACCTGTAATTAATTAGAGTGATGTAGGCACAGTCAACAGCTGCAATATCTGACACAACAAAACCTGCATAAATATCTGCTACGACTCTATTTCTAGGGCTGGTAGGACGTTGCAGATATTTATAGGGTCGGTAGGACGTTTCAAATATTTGTAGGGTCGGTAGGACGTGTCAGATATTTGTAGGATCGGTAGGACGTGTCAGATATTTGTAGGGTCGGTAGGACGTTTCAGATATTTGTAGGGTCGGTAGGACGTGTCAGATATTTGTAGGGTCGGTAGGACGTGTCAGATATTTTTGCACGCTCCACTGTAGCAGTTCAAGTAGTTGACTGTACGTGTGTATTATTAAAGCTTACAAAAGAAAATTGTGTATTAACCGAGACACGCTGATCATAAATAAGTTCAAATGAGCACAAGTCACACAATTTCGCTGTCTTTGAGTTTGATGATTCCATGGAGCCATGGTGGCCTCTAGGTTTGACCTATGGCATCTTAAGTAAAGGATCGTGGGAGGGCCCCGGCTCGCACCTCATAGTTTTTAGGAATTCATGTGCAAAATTTACCACGAGCTTTACGGTGAAGGAAAACATCGTGAGGTAACCTGCACAACCTGCGAAGCAGTTCGCCTTTGTACATCTTATTATCCTGTGTTCTGTTATTATCATGTGTTTGTTATGTACAATAAAGAGTTTTACAATACACTACAATACAATTCAATGGGCTCGCGTGAGAACTACGGCCCTTCCTTCTCAGAGGAGGCCTGTGCCCAGCAGTGGGACGTTTAAAGGCTGGGATGATGATGATGATGATGATGAATTCGAGTATCAATCGATGTTGATCCTAATTGATTTTACATAGATTTAATTTTACAATGAATTTTACAATTTTAGAGATATCTATCAGGATGGTTATATTTTTTTTGTAGCCAGCTTTCAATTATATTTCCACTATTTCACGCTAGGTGACAACAGCTTCCTGTATATTCGAGTTCATAAACTTGTGAGCAAAAATTTGATCAAAAATATTTGAACACGCTTCTACGCCGTTAACAATAGAGTCGTAGATATTTTTGATCAAAGTTTTGCTCACCATACTCTCAACGTTATTGTATATACTTACATCATGTTATTATGCAGGTATGACCTCCATAATATAAATGCGAAAGTGTGTGTGTGTGTGTGTGTGTGTGTGTGTGTGTGTGTGTGTGTGTGTGTGTGTGTGTGTGTGTGTGTGTGTGTGTGTGTTTGTATGTTTTGTCCGTCTTTCACGTCGAAACGGAGCGACAGATCGACGTGATTTTTGGCATAAAGATAGTTTATGGGCCGGAAAGTAACATAGGCTACTTTATTATGAAAAAATGGACAGTTCCCGAGGAAAGTTCCCAAGGCGAAGCCGCCGGCAAAAGCTAGTACTTAGTGCATAATAAGTATTAAATCCTATCTGGAATATCACTGTTGATGCTATGGAAGCAACAATGTTCTAATCTACTCTACGAGTAACTTCAAACTTTTTCACTGCCTCCAAGACTTTTTATTGACTAGTCACGTTACTTTACTAGCCACGTGCCGCACAAGGCAAGCTTAACTAACGCTTAACCAATCGATGAGACTCCATTAACCACGGCGTGCAGTGAAAATATAGGTCCCACTGAAAAACAGCGTTGTGGCTTGCCGCAACATTATGCTGAGTGGGTCCCAATTAATATATAGTATACTATTCGATGTTTTTTTTAAATTATTATTTCATCCTAACGTGTTTTTTCTGTGTATCGAATATGTGTAAATAAATGTCTCTCTCTCTCTCTCTCTCTCAAAATAGCTAAAAACTGTATCCGATACCGATTATTAACCTGAATTCCGATTGCTACATCAATTCTTGTTTCTCGAACTCTACTTTTACAAGGTCCAAACGCCGTGTGTTGAAAAATAAAGGAAATGTTTTGACTTAACTAATTCAGAAGAGTACCTAGATAAACTTTTTCCGGTTCGCATACACAAAGCAAAGCTCGCTATCTCCCTAAATAAGAAATTGAAATGCTTTTTGTGAATCTTTTTCCTTTTGAATTGCATAACTTCGTCTATTTATCAATTACCTTTTCTCTGCGGGCCTAAATGTTCCCCATTTTCGTATTTTGCCAGTTTAAAATGGCCGTTGAATTCGGCAATAAATTAAAAGATGGCGGAGATTCGCGCCATTTGCATAATGGCGGCCATCAATAATCATTCAGGTTGTATTAAAATTTATTGGCTCTGAGAACAGGTGGGTTGGTAATTTGTCATTATTTTTGACTTTTAATCGATAGATAGACAGTTTCGAAAAGTTAAAACCCAGGCCCTTTACTACAAGTGCAATATTCGAACTTCGTATCTTCCCGGCCCACTAACACATATTATTTAATACGAGAGTGAGAGGCCAAGACCCTCTTTGGGTCCCTGAGCCAAATTAGTTTGTTAGTTAGTTAGAGTGAGAGGGACGGTAGGTACGATACGAACTTCGATTTTCAAATTTCGTAGTAATAGCCCCCCAGTACAGAGCTACGAGAAAAATCATGCAAGTTGTATTACAGTGCGAAGCTGTAAAGCAAACGAGATTCAAGTGTTAAATTGGGCGACACAGTGTAATGCCAATTGCACGATAATTAATATAGGTACATAGATATCTAGAACACAATTTTTAGGAGGAACATTATTTGAACATGGTCCAAAACTGAAAAAAATGGGAATTTTGCACTTTAAAAACTGAATTATGATTTGTAATATTAGTTTTTTTGGAGCATTACAATATTAAGTCCGCCTTTGTACCTACTTAACACTTTACTTTTTTTTATGCTACCTTTTTGTTTTTCCTTTTTGTGCAATAAAGAGTATAAACAAACAAACATAATATAATACTGAACTTTACTTTCACTTAGGTACATCCTCGTTAATATATCCAATTATTTTAAATGTGGCTCTGCTCATATTTACATAAATAATTTATATAGACAAACCAAACAATTAATATACCGATTGGAGCACAAACTTAAACCCAAACTAACAAACCACATAAGTACCTACCACGAAACTACAGAGTGCTCGCGTTGACCGCAGCATTCGTCTCGCAGACGGATGGGCTTTACAGCCTCTAATGGGAAGTTTCGAACAGCCTGTACATTGACGCTGTAAATTATTGCTGAGTTACAAACTGAAGTATTTTACAACCTCAGCTTAAAGCAGCTGCGTTTCAGTGAATACTAGTGCAACTTAACTTGAAGGGATATCGTGTTTTTACCGTTCGATTAATAATTTTTTTTCAGTGTAATCCTCATAATTGTAGGCTTTCTAGCTCTTTAAATGGCGGAGAAAAATTTGTGTCAGATGATACATTTCGCTATAGTTCTATTTCCATTTTGTGTTTAAATAATTCAACTTCACATACTCGTAGGTATGAATTAGTTAATCAAGTTTTACCACTCGTGAAACTAATGTATAAAGATTTATAAATGTTAATAAGTATCACTTAATAATTGAAACTAGTTTTTGTGTTCCTTGTGCGGTGTGGACAGCAAAAATATAATCGTAAAGAAATTTATATGCACATTATTTAATTTATGTGTTTAATGATAAGTATTTATAAGTCATAATGTACCTATATTCATAAAGTCACTAAGACTCAAGATGTTAGTTCGTGTGAGAAGTTATACTATAGGTACGTATTTCGATCAAAATCAATAACGCAAACGTCTAGTTTTGACAGACACAGTTGCTTAAACAGTAACAGCCGCAAATCTGTGCTTTCTGTGTGCAAGTAATACATCTTTATGATTGGTTATTTGGAGTCTTTTTGTATTTTTTATTTCAACTCCAAATTTGTTACTTTTACGGGTATCCCCCCCGGGTATCGGGGTAGGGGGCTGAGGACCTGGGTTCGATTCCCAGCGCTGGTCTCTTTTTCTGGTTTTTCTGTGCATCCATGTCTCAGTTTGTATTTTCGATAATACATCTTTAGATTAATCATCATGTATTTAAGCTAATAATGTTTTTGTGGGATTTCATTCATATCAGTCATACTCGTATGTACGGAACCCTAAACATGATGATTGTAGACTATAAGCTACTAGCTTTTACCCGCGGCTTCGCTCGCGTGAACCATAAACATTTCAAAGAACCAAACAATCAAGCAAGCAAGCAAGCATGCAAGCAAGCATGAATTCAAGGCTGCATTCAAGCATGCAAGCAAGCATGCATTAAAGGCTGCATTTAAGCAAGCAAGCAAGCACGCAAGCAAGCATGTAAGTAAGCATGTAATTATGCATGAAATAGTGCAAGTAAGCATGCATTTAGGGCTGCATTTAAGCATGCAAGCAAGTGAGGCGAACTTAATACCACACGGCATACCAGCTACATAGACAGCAGCAGGGTTTAAAGCTTTGGAAAACACCTCTCGCGCGTTTCCCCCCGCGCTCCGCTAACCGACGCCCGCGCCGCTCTCTGCCGCGCTGCGTCGCCGCACCAGTTCGAGCCACGCAACCTCCGCGCACGGTCACGCCGCTTGCCGCCAGCGCCGCACCTTCGTAAGTCGTCGTACAGTACCACACAAGCATGCAAGCAAGCATGCAAGCAATCAAGCATGCAAGTGAGCATGTAAATTTGCAAGCAAGCATACAGGCAAGCATGCACGCCAGAATGCAAGCAAGCATGCTTTTTAACACATTATTTAAAAAACCGTTTGTGTAATGTGCATTCATAGTTCTATGTAGAGGGTCAGCTCAGCGGTTAAAATATGAAACAAACTTTTGGTCATCCCTTGGGAACGGCAATTTTTTCGGTATAAAAAATATCCTATTGTTTATTCTGGACTTCTAATATGACCATAATATCGAAAATAACCATAACCATATCGAAAATACAAACTGAGACATGGATGCACAGAAAAACCAGAAAAAGAGACCAGCGCTGGGAATCGAACCCAGGTCCTCAGCAATCCGTGCTGCGTGCTATAACCCCTACACTACCGCTGGGCGCTGGTCTCTTTTTCTGGTTTTTCTGTGCATCCATGTCTCAGTTTGTATTTTTGATAAAGTTATAAAGGTTTTCAAGATTAGACAGACAAAGACATACTGGCATGTGACGTCACACGCCAGTACCGCCATACTTGCTGCATAGAGAAAAGCGTTTGAGAAAAAAACAGGTATATAGATTTTTCAAAAAATCACTATAAATCCAATTTTCAACCGATTTAATTTTTCTCTTCGCTAAACACTATCTGTTTATCTATATTTTCATAATAATATTAAGATATGGCAAAATCAGGAGTTGTCAAATACCGTATTTACTTCGTTACAAACTATTCCTTTAATTAGCTGTGTGATATTTATTGACGAATGTCTTACCCGATATTCCGCTGAAGTATTGCTTCAAACAAGGCTTCAAAGTTGGCAAACCTCGTGTCTGCATGACTGTGACATCAGTCAACCAACCTCAAACACAATGTAGCCCAGAATCCTCACAGCCTGGCGACCCTACTCAACAAAGTGGTTCCCAAGCCAAAAGGACGCAAGTCAACGTAGAACTCAAACAAGATATCCCCTTTTAAACTTAACTAACAACTTTGGATTATCATGGTTTTGATAAATTACTGTTTTAACTATTAATATTGCTCCATTTGCGTGCCATAATGGACATTGTTGATTTTGCTGGGCTCTGCGCAAACGGAGTTGGAGTTGTTTGGTTATTTATTGGGCTCCTCAGTTTGATAATTAAATTCATGATGAGGATTGTTTCAGCGTGGGAAGGTTATGTGTAAGAATGAGAGGTAAGATCTTCTCTGTTGTTTGAAATATTAATAAAAGTATTATATGTAAAATAAGTTTCTAATCGGCACTGGGTCCGCGTGGGAACTATGGCCCAAGTACTCTCATTTTGAGAGAAGGCCTATGCCCAGCAGTGGGACGTATGTAGGCTGGCGTGATTTATTTATTTATTTCAAGGAGAGCAAAAATTTATTACAATATGAATTACTTATACTCGTAAATTAGCAACTTAAGACTTACACTACTTGTACACTAAACACTACACTACACTACTACACTACACTAAATACTACTTGTACTTCATAAATTTTGCTGTCATAGCATAGTCAACGTCAAAATATCTTTATTCAATTTAGGCTATAAAAAGTACTTATGAATGACAAAAAAATCTACCACCGGTTCGGCAAAACCTCTGCTGAGAAGAATCCGGCAGAAAACTCAATGAGATATAGTTTATAAACAGATTTACAATATTATTCAATGATATCTATTCTATACATTACAACTAATTACAAGTATTTAACACTACTACGAGTATATTTTTCACAACTAGCTTTCGTGCTTTCATCTGAATAAACAGAAAAATTGGCCTTTTTAGCTCCCGACTTCACCTTATTTTGGTGGCAGTTGGGAATCCGGTGTAATGAGCGACAAGCTTTTGATGATGCTGACCCAATTGGAAGTAGACGGTGTTTTGTTTGTCCAGGTCCGGCGCTGAAGTGATGCAGCGGCGCTAGATGCTGTGCGGCGCTATCTGGTCCGCCGCGCCCGTGTCCCTGCGCCTGGCGGCCGCTCTGCCCGCCGCGCGGCCTGTGCTCGCCGCGCTCGTCATGCACGCGCTGCAGCCGCGCGACGATGACTCCAGCTTCATAGGTCAGTGGCACTAGCATTGACAGAGTGGAGACAGCAGTGTCTACATGTAGACAGTAGTGTCTGCGTGTAGACAGCAGTATGTGTGTAGACAGTAGTGTCTGCATGTAAACAACAGTGTTGCGTGTAGACAACAATGTCAGCGTGCAGACAACAGTGTCTGCGTGTAGACAGCATTGACAGCGTGGCGATAGCAGTGTCTGCATGTAGATAAGATTGTCAACGTGTAGATGACACTGGCAGCATCAGGGCCGGCCTTAGCTATCTAGGCACCCCAGGCGAGTCATATTTTTGGCGCCCGTATAGATACAAAACAAGCGCCAAAATGACAGGGCGTCTTACACACCTAGACATAAGTCTACAAAAGTTTAAGTCTAGTTTTCCTTTAGATCGATAAAAATAGGTATTCAAATTAAAGTGGTTCAGTTGACCAGGCTCGCACGGCACCTTGTAGAACCTGGTGCCCCGCCCGGGCAGTCACCCCGATCGCCCTCGCCTAAAGCTGGCTCTGGGCAGGATATAGGCAGCAGTGTCAGTATGTAGACAGCAGTGGCAGCGTGTTCCAGTGTCAGTGGCTAGGCTAGTGTAGTAGCGCTGTGCGCACCGCGCTCCCCACATGATGTCACTTCACTTGCCATAATCCTAACCAAAACTGAATAGCGTACAGCAGGACGGAACGTTTGTGCTACTGATGTCATACTGACATCGCCAAAGAAATCATAGCGAAATTGATTATGAAAAGGTCCAGCCCTGGTACACAATTTAGTTTCCTCCATTGTAACAGTCGCTAGTCGCTGCTAGCTGGGTCCACACGTTTGGCAAGCGCCGAAACACGCACAGGACGCAGTCATAATGTTTAGGGTAAGCAAAAGCTATTTAAGCTTACCGGATTGCTACCACCATCTTGCTCGCTAATCCTGCCGTGAAGCAGCAGTTCTTGCACTGTTGTGTTTCGGCGTGGAGAGTAAGACAGCCGGTGAAATTACTGGCACTTGAGGTATCCCATCTGAGGCCTCTAGGTTGGCAACGCGTCTGCAATACCCCTGGTGTTGCAGATGTTTATGGGCGGTGGTGATCTCTTTCCATCAGGAGACCCACTTGCTCGTTTGCCATCCAGTCGAATAAAAAATAAAAAAACTAACGTGACTGCGCCGTGTGCGTTTGTCGGCGCTTGCCAAACGTGTGGACCCAGCATCTAGAGTGTTTTTATTAAGTACAGAAATATTGAGAGATTGGCTTACTTAATTTGATGCCTTACTTTTAATTTAAGCACGTCCCCGACGCGTCATGAATCATGCATGACCCCTACCCAAAACATGTCATTCCCGCAATACGGTATTTGACAACTCCTGAATTTGCCATATCTTAATATTATTATGAAAATAAATATACAGACAGTGTTTAGCGAAAAGAAAACTTAAATCGGTTGAAAATTGGATTTATAGTGAATTTTTGAAAAACTATATACCTGTCTCTTTCTCAAACGATTTTCTCTATGCAGCAAGTATGGCGGTACTGGCGTGTGACGTCACATGCCAGTATGTCTTTCTCTGTCTAATCTTTAATTTCAAACCCCGTAACTTTGTTATTTGTAAAGGTAGCTTAAAAATTGTTTCTTTATTCGATAACAGGCATTGTGCAGTTTTAATTTATAAAACATCTACAAAATAGTCAAATACCGTATTGGCGGGTCACTCCTGCTATCTCTAGATCTCGTGTCAACGCTCCCATAACTTCAACCTCTTGTCTTACTTAGTCATGTTCTTCCAAAAACAACTTTGTGTCAAGTGCGCAGTGTTGGTTTTATAACCGGGAAAACGGGGTAGATACGAGGTTATGAAAGTCTGCGGTCGATTAGAATATTCCTTTTTCGTAAGCAGCTGTTCGTTTATGGAGACTGAAAAAAAAACTGTCTGAGAAGTTGAAGGAACTGGAGTTTTCTATACCTTAGCATTAAAATATTATAATCGTGCGGCTTTTGTTTTACGATGCACCGCGTTTTGCAGGTTTAATAGGGTTAAAATTAGCAAATTTAAATATGGAAACTTGATTTTTCAGGGTTTTATATAACCGTTTGCGTTTTTTTTTTAATTTGACTTGACAATAGAAGGTTTAATTGGATTTTAAAGTGAATTACGAAGCCCTAGGAAAGAAGTTGCATATATTGCATGATGTATTTTTAAGTGATAGACTATAAAGTGATATTTTTTATTGTTTTAATTTTATTTAAAACAAAACTCAGTATTTGCCATACTACGCTCATCAAAAGTACTCACTAAACATTACATTTGTCTAGGGATAATGACATCCCAAGATTTTTTTGATGTGTGTGTAGATAGTATCGAATGGAAGAACTAATGTGCCTGCCCTCTGGCAGAGGGGTGTAGCTAAATACTTTCCCCCCTTCAATTAAAAATCCCATTTAACTCCAATTACAATCCCATTAATTCCAATATGACAATCAATAACTGGTAAGTGGTAGTCCTAAACTAGTGTGACCATATTTGAAATATGATCGGCCATTATTTCATGCAGTCCTATTACCCCGTTTCCTCCCTAGATAATTATAATACCTAGAACAATCTTTTTTTTCAATTAATACATTTCTAGTACCTAATTGCTTTGCGGTGCCCCTATTTTTTCATAATTTTATGATGGACGTCTACATAAAGCTACAAATCAAACTAACATTATAAATGCGAAAGTTTGTAAGTCTGTTTGTTTGTTGGTTTGTTTGTTTGTTACTACATCACGTCTAAACCACTGAACTGATTTAGATGAAATTCGGTACAAAGATAGTTTGAATCCCGGAGAAGGAGCATAGGATAGTTTTTATCTCGGAAAAATGCATAAAGTAAATGTACGAGTGCTCGTCACTGTCCCAATAGTTGGCATCTTTAATCTTATGTCATTAGCAATAGAGATGACAGCAGGGTGTCGTCTATTGGGCATTAGCGTGTATAGCACTTTGACGTTTACCTTAGTACCCGCGGGATAGCGATAAACGGGTCAATCAACTTTTTTACCGACACTAATCTGTCCGCGACATTTTTCAATTGCAGATTTTTGTAAGTAAACATGTTTTTTTCTGTAATTTAATAGATGGTGTACATGAATACATGTCATCCTTCGTAAGTTTAACCTATTAAACCGTGGAATATCTTGTTGAAAGTAAAATTTTTTGGTAACGCCAGAGACAATTTTGGAAACGCAGGAGACGTCCAAAGTGTCGGTAAAATAGTTCATTGACATTTTGCGCGGACGGAATCGCGAGTAACGGCTAGTATGTGCATATTTACTTACCAGTTTCTATGGTAATAAACAGACGTTTTGACACTTATTAAAAAGAAAAAAATCAAGACAGGGACATTGGACAGGGACATTGGACATAGCCAAAGGTACTTGAACAAAGAATTAAAATCAGTTTAGTTTTGCAAGAGGAAATTGGGGGCTGTCTTCGTCAGTTATTTGTATGCGTGATCATTCCGGGTAGTTAATTGTTATTAAAGTTTTATATGTTTCTATTATTTTGATTAGTTTTATACGTAGGTATATTCATTCGTATGTATAGAATAAGTGCTATATTTTCATTATTAAAATAGGAAAAATTGTTTGGTCAATTTCGGTAATGGTTTGAACGGCGCGAACAATCAACCTAGCTTGGTCTTATCTCAACGAAAACGCGGGTTTTCAAGTTCAAGCAAAGCTCTGTCGCTTAGGTACTGAATTCGTTTACATTATATACGTTCAAGGCACTGAATGCATTAAACTAGAACCCCTACAAGTATCGCTTGATATACAATACAACGGTCTCCTTAAAACGGACCGTGTAGTCACTGCTATAACCAAAATGCCCTAGTCACGCCACAGCCGTATCGCCAGACATCTTGGCGCCCTCCCCCCCCCCCGTCGCTGGTGCATTGTATTCATAGATTGAGAATTTAGTGCCTGGCCGGTTCTGGGCGCCTGGTAGCATGAACTAATAAATTTAAATAAATCGCTTAAGTCTGGTTGGTAAGTTTGAACAAGTTCGATTCCCGAGAGCCCGCACGAATGAATTGAATGATTGAATCTATGTGTGCATCACGAAAAAAAATTATATACAGTAGAACATAGAACATCCTCCTCTTTGAAGTCGGTTAATTATTAAATACATGTGATTTGAAACTACTTACATTTTTTTCATATAAAATATTAGTCGACCCGTGTATGTGAACGGCATCACACACACACTTACCAGAAAATGCCAAGGCCATTTCAAGAATTGGCCATTTCAAGAAATGGTCATTTCAGGAAATTGTCATTTCAAGATGTGGTCATATTAAGAAGTGGTCGTTTTTATTAGTAAGCATTTCACATTGTGGTCCTAAATCGCCGAAACGCTTGTCATCACTGCAACTGGCGCCAAGAAAATTTAGGCAAACCGAGTCGAGTTGCTACGCGCGACGCCCCTACCACTTTCTTCTTCAGAGCAACAGTTCGATCTTCAACACGTTTAACTATGAGTCAGCTCAAGTTAAGTCATCATCATCATCCCAGCCTATATACGTCCCACTGCTGGGCACAGGCCTCCTCTCAGAACAAGAGGGGCCTCAAGTTAAGTATCCATTAACAATAATTAATACTTAGGGGCTGTTTCACCATCCATTGATTAGTGTTAACTGGCGGTTAGGTGTGATGCTGTATCTATTTGTTTTGTTCGAATAGACGGAGACGGCATCACATTTAACCGTCGGTTAACGCTAATCAATGGATGGTGAAACAGCCCCTTAAAGACGTAAACTATGTGAAAAAAAAGGAAATAAAAAAAAAGTCTCAAGTCGTGACCGTGTTACGCAACACGACCTCAGCCCGATTCTCGATCTGATAGCGGACCACTGCAGTGGTGAAAGCCACAGCCCCAGTTTAGGTACATACTAACCCTTACCCTGCGGCTTTGCTCGCTTCAGCCAGATTTGATATTTGAATCCCACCAATTAAATGCGAACCGGAAGACGAAGCGTTGGCAGGCCTCCCACCAGGTGGACTGACGACATCGTGAGAGTAGCGGGAAACCGGTGGATGCAAGTGGCGAGTTGTCGTTCATTGTGGCGTTCTAAGGGGGAGGTCTTTGTCCAGCAGTGGACGTCTTCGGGCTGATGATGATGATGATGATGATGAATTAAATGCGAGTTTTCAAGTCTGTTTGTTTGTTACCTTATCACGTCTGAACTACTGAACCGATTTAGATCAAATTCGGTTTACACATAGTTTAAATCCCGGGTGAAGGACATAGGTACCTACTGAATTCTACGCGAGCGGAGTCGCGGGCAACAGCCAGTAAGTATTTTTTTTTGAAAAAATCTTTACTTACTGGCTGTAATAGTATATTATTATATATCTTAAACCATAAATAAAATATTCTCCATTGATATTCCGGGATTTCCCGAACCTTCCGTAGGAATTTCAAGTATTATATTGAATTTGACCTAGCTCCAAGTAACTAATAGTTTCAAGAAAATGATATTATATCAAGTAACCATTATGAATTGTGTTCATTTTTTTTAAATTTATGTATTTTGACACGTTCCTCTAGGCGACTATTCAGTCCGCTTTGCTTTACGAAATTGGTCCCCAAAGTCTGCTTTCGCAGCCGTTTGACTCACACACTCACACATCTACAAATCCCTACAAAGGTCGATTCGTGACTCATTCGGGATTTTCCGTCAACCATCCACAATAGCACAACGTCAGAACTACCATTCCACTACCACGCTACAATCAACTTTATCCCAACATGCTAGAGCTAATTTTAAATCTATCTTGTTGTAATTTTCTCAACTGAAATTTCACAGCCTTCCGAAGGGCGTAAAGTTGTAAATGCTATTTCCTTGTCAAAGGAGCTTCGATCGTAGTGACAAAGTTTTAAAGTAGAATATTGATTTTAAAGGCATATTGTAAAGGCGACATGGAAATGCAACTGCAGTGAACATTTTCATTGTTAAGCTAAAACTCGCTAGATGTAGTTTGTTGTAACGGTCAATGACCTTTTTGATGTGTCGATTCATTATTTTCACCGGAATCTGGGGGTTTATTTTGAAGAACAAGGTCTGCGAGAAGAGTAAGTTAAGTACTTATTTTGTGTCGTTTTGTTCATAGTTTTTTTTTTAAATAAGTATGTCACAGCATAGAAAAAATCGGTCAAGTGCGAATTGAACTCGCGTGGAGAGGGTTCCGTACAATGCCAAAGTCAAATGTTTTCCTGTATTTTTTTATAAATATATTTACGGTGCTTTTTAAATTAATACAAAATATCACATTTGAAATCCTCACAGTAAGACGCGAGTTAACTACTACTAGCGCTATCTAGTGGTGTTTTAGTGAACTATTTTTAAGTGAACGTATTATTATATTGAGTTTACCACTTTATTTTCAATTGATAGAATACTTATGGGTTTTCCTGTAATCTACTCGTACAAGCAATGAACTCTAATTTGTATTTTTTTTTTAATTTAGGCTCAGTGGGTAGTTTCGGAGATCAGGAGGGGAATAGTAAATTTTTCGTCTTCTTTCATGAATAAAATCAAAACTATTTATTTTACAACTAGCTTTTACCCGCGGCTCGCACGCGTAAACTATTCGGTGTGGTAGCTGCAATTGAAATTTTCGGATTTTACAAAATTCCCCTGGAAATTTCCAATATTTATATCATGGTCTTCATTGAGGTTGTGTTGTGAATAACTGTACAAAATTCAAGACTCTAAACCCAGTGCTGAAGTTTCAAAATTTTTCCTATCAAAATTCAAATGCAAAATTCAAATTCAAATCATTTATTCAGTAAATAGGCCGCAATGGGCACTTTTACATCTCATTTTTTAAACTACCAGCGCTTTCGGAAAGACCATCATTGCCAAGAAGAATGCGCCGCAAGAAACTTGGCAAAAAGTCATTTTTTCAAAATAAAATAATTACAAATAAAATACTTAAAAACTACAGTATACAATTAAAGAAAAAAATACAAAATAATAATAATAATATAATAATAATAACAATAATAATAATAGATGTATGGGGTCCTTAGTTACAAAACTATCCCGTGGGAATATCGGGATAAAAGTAGCGTACTTATGTGTTATTCCAGACATACGGCTACCTACATCCGAATTTCATGCCTCTAAGCCTAGCGGTTGTTATTTCGACATTTTATTCCTAGGTATCCCGTGGTAATATCGGGTCAAAAAGTCATCTATGTGTTTTCTAGACATCCAGCTTCCTACATACCAAATTTCATGACTCTAAGCTCAGCGGTTAATATTTCAAGATTTTATCCCTATCCCGATGGAATATCGGGGTAAAAAATAAATTATTTGTTATTCCACAGGTCCAGCTACCTACATACCCAATTTCATGGCTCTAAGCCCAGTGGTTGTTATTTCGAGATTTTATCCTAGGTATCCCGTGGGAATATCGGGTCAAAAAGTCGCTTATGTGTTATTTCAGACGTCTAGCTACTACATACCAAATTTCATGACTCTAAGCCCAGCGGTTATTATTTCAAGATTTTATCACTATCCCGTTTGAATATCGGGATAAAAATTAGCCTGTGTATTATTCCAGAGGTCCAGCTACCTACATACCAAAATTCATGGCTCTTAACCCAGTGGTTGTTATTTAGAGATTTTATCCCTAGGTATCCCGTGGGAATATCGAGTCAAAAAGTCCCTTACGTGTTATTCCAGACGTCTAGTTATTTACATACCAAATTTCATGACTCTAAGCCCAGCGGTTATTATTTCAAGATTTTTTCCCTATCCCGTGGGAATATCGGGATAAAAAGTAGGCTATGTTTTATTCCATAATTTCCAGCTATCTACATACCAAATTTCAGGGCTCTAAGCCCAGCGGTTATTAGTTCAAGATTTTATCCCTATCCCGTGGGATAAAAAGTAGCCTATGTGTTATTTCAAACGTCCAGCTACCTACTTATCAAATTTCATGACTCTAAGCCCAGCGGTTGTTATTTCGAGATTTTATCCCTATCCCGTGGGAATATCGGAATAAAAATAGCCTATGTTTTATTCCAGATGTTCAGCTATCTACATACTAAATTTCAGGGCTCTAAGCCCAGCGGTTATTAGTTTAAGATTTTATCCCTATCCCGTGGGATAAAAAGTAGCATATGTGTTATTTCAAACGTCCAGCTACCTACTTATCAAATTTCATGACTCTAAGCCCAGCGGTTGATATTTCGAGATTTTATCCCTATCCCGTGGGAATATCGGATAAAAAGTAGCCTATGTTTTCCAGATGTTCAGCTATCTACATACCAAATTTCATCCAAATCCGTCCAGCCGTTTCAGCGTGAAAGAGTAACAAACATACTCACACTCACTCACTCACTCACTCACTCACTCACTCACTCACAAACTTTCGCATTTATAATATTAGTAGGATAATAATTTATTGAATCAGGCGTTACTTTGCGGAGATCCATATCAATGAACTAAAAGAATTTCCTTGCTCACCCGCGACCTTACGATAGCTAAGCTTATGCAAAATATGCGTGTTCATGCAGTTCCTCCGCCTCCACACTGTAAGAACACACACAAATCACACAAACCCAACTATCACCACCACCACACTACACTGACGCGTTTCGAACTCAACCAGAGCTCATCTTCAGAGTAACACACCCGTACACCATGCTACCAGTTGTTAGACACTAGGTCACAGGTGACAGTTAGTAGGTCTATATAACAACTGTAAATCTATTTAATCTTTCTGAAGCCAGTAAGCGGCTATCCAATCGATATTAGTCGTACAAACATCGTTTTAAATGCGAGTTGTCTGCGTATCCTCTGAATAAGTTATGCACCGCTCGATTAACGTTACATTATCGATTTACCATCAGCGACTCGATATTTGTTGCTACATTGGAAATAACTTTAACAAGTAGGCAAAGTCATGTATGTGGGCAGGTGGTAGGACCTTGTGCAAGGTCCGCCGATTGCTACCACCATCTTGCTCGTTAATCCTGCCGTGAAGCAGCAGTGCTTGCACTGTTGTGTTTCGGCGTGGAGAGTAAGACAGCCGGTGAAATTACTGGCACTTGAGGTATCCCATCTTAGGCCTCTAGGTGGCAACGCATCTGCAGTCCCCTGGTGTTGCAGGTGTCTATGGGCGGTGTGATCTCTTACCATCAGGAGACCCACTTGCTCGTTTGCCATCCAATCGAAAACTACGTATTCTGCAAGTAAATGGACTTTTTACGTGTCACTTTCTTTTATAGTACCAGTGCTTTTGAAAAAATCGGTCAAGTGCGAGTCGGGCTCGTGCATGAAGGGTTCCGTACCTCCGTAACAGTTTAGTAAGTAATAAGTTTTTGTTGAAAACTCTTTAGGGTTCATACTTAAAGGGTGCCAATCATCATTGCAAGAAGCACCGCAAGGAATTTGGCAGAGTCATTTTTTCAAAACAATAATTACATTACTTACTTATTACAATTCTCTTATCTATTAAAGCCAGTAAAACCAAGTAAATTATAAATACATACCTAATTTAAGTATAACATTTTGTGATTTTGATTTTCAAAAATAAAAATATAATTAATCATGATTGTAATTCAATTTGATTCATAGATCCAAGCGACTGTGAATTAAGTAATTTGAGTTAATGAAGTCTGATATTTTTTATCTCGCTTTCCAGAATCTGTACCTTATCCCCACTTATTTTCAAAACGCAATAATAAATTCTTTGATTAATGTTCATCTTGATTAATTTGATTAATCCCATCCTTTTATCTCTGGCCGCCTGCACCCATTAATCAAGTCAACCTATATTTCATAACAGTACAGTAAAGCCAGCTTCACACGCGACGACGCCGGAAGCGTTGCAGGACAATGCTCGCCAGTGTACCGTGGCGCGTAAAGGGGAGTCCACACTAACTTTTTAGTTTAAAAAAAATATTCAGGAACGTTTCGAAGACGCTTACCACTAGATCCAGGAGATGAATTAAATTCTGAGATTTTATTAAAATCCCATGGGAATTACGAGAAATTAAACCAAGGATTTTATTAATGTTACATGAAAATGAACTGAAAAACATCCGTGCCACGTGTTTCTATCCTAGAGGTTGAAATTTCGATGATTTGTCTCGGTCCCATGGGAATATCGGGATATAAAGTAGACAATATGTGTGTTGTTTCAAATGTTCAGCTATCTACGTAGCAAATTTAACCCAAATCAGTTCAGCCATTTTAGCGTGAACGAGTAAGTTATAAGCAGGATTTTTGGCGGTAAGATTTAGGTTCTACTTTTAATCTCCTACTTTATTTGCAGAATACATAGTAATAACTACATATAATAATTAGTATAAATCCGCACAAAATTATGTTTCTTGCCAGAATCTTTTTCGAAATTTTTTCTTCAGCGGTGGTAGATTTTTTGACATTCACAAGCCCTCAAAAGTCAAGTCAGTGTTGTTGTTTCAACATCTATCTCTTTCTATCTCTCTCTCAAGGAAAAATATATGGGAAGTCGGCAGTTGGCAGTTAGGTTGCAGTTGAAATGCAGACCGTCTGTACAGGACTGTAAAGGGAATCCCCTTGCTGTGTGGCCAGCCCTTTAGCGCGGCGCTCGATGCCCACTAGAGCAGCACGCTTGCCCAATGCGTTGCATCAGTATCACTGCATTTTAATTGGCACCAAGTGTACTTCGTTTAACATTCTGTAACAATTTGACGATATCACTGCCAATACTTAAAACTTGTATTTTTTTTATCGATTTCAGTTTGATTCGACAGATGGCTCAGTTAATTGATTAAACTAGCTGGTAATTAATTAGTTTGTTATTAGATTAACTTTCATTATTGTATTAATTTTGAACTTGACTACTAAAACGTTTAATTCAGGCTCTAGTCATAAAAGGTTTTTTTCGTAAATAAGAATTCAATATGTATTGAGTTCACAGTAATTTAAAATGTCAAATTGTAAAATTAACTGACAAGTGACATTGATGGATGTCATAAAGAGAAACGTTTGAAAATATTAACTTGATCGTTAGAGCCGAATGCTTATTTGATAAAATTTGCTCTGGGGCGATTTCGGTGACAAATTGATAATTTATGGCCGCTTTTCTGTCAGTTTGGGTTTTCTTCAAAAAAAGGCAAAACTTAACTGTCAAGTCACGAGTGTAGAATTAGAAACCAACTAAAAGCATACTGGCTTAAGAAACCAGACTAACCACTTAAAAAAAATTAAGATATTTTTAATTGCATGCATTAAACTAAATTAAAATAAAATAAAAAGTTTCTGAGAGTTTCAGTTTAATATTTTTTTTATTTTTATTTATTCATAATTATAAAGTGTTACAAAGAAAATAAACAAAAGAAGCGAACAAAAACCCTACCTGGTTTATCGGTCGCTAATTGACGACCTTGTATGAATTTTATGAATTAAATTCGGTTTGATCCGACGAAAACTCGATTTTCGGCACAGTTTCATGCGCCATGATCACAAGAACATGATCATGATGAGTCGTCTCGTGATCATCGCGCATGCAATTGTGCCGAAATATCGAGCTTCGTTTAAATCAAGGTACGCCGAACAAAACAGAATTTAATTAATAAAATTAGTAATGACCGCAATAGTCTAAAATATTACCTTGTATAAAATTTCGGCATAGGATATTAAGTACTTAATTCTTCGCCCCTGCGTGGGAATAGTTAGAAGACGTCGCCAGCCGCCCGTTTTATTCACTATTACGGCAAATGTCGCGCTCGTTGTCTTAATAGACACTGGAAACCTGTGCTGGAAACCTTTTAGGCCTTCCGACTGGGCCCTGTACTACAAAGTGCAAAATTCGAACTTCGTATCTTGCCGTCCCGCAGACGCTAATATTATTCAATACGGGAGTGAGAGGGACGGCTTAGACACGACTGACAAGTGACAGCGCTGCTTACATATTCCCCGCAGAATTATACTAACATAACAAAAGAAAAGTTAGAAAATCCCCGACATTGTAATTTCAAAGTTCAATACCTATCTCAAACAGCTAAACCGATTTTACAAGCTTTTAAATATTAACATGTATATAGATTCACCTGTCCCGTTGTCTGTAGTCAAATCATGCAAGTTAAATTCGACCAACTTCCAGTAGTCAGATTGTCTTGAAATTTGGCATACTTATGTGAATTGCGTGACAATACAATAATCTGGGGTAGTGGCATCCTGGTAGTCCGGCCAGGATCGTCTCCGCAGAGCGAAACTTTTCAACTGTTAATGTCATCAACTTGAAATTTGGCGTGCAAATGTAGTTGGTGCAATGCAAATACAGTCAACAAAAAGTACATTTAGCAAAAAAAGCTAATACTAATAATACTTAAAAACTGAAAATAAAATACTAAAGATGATTATTTATCAAAAATATTAGGTAAGAACTTCATTTTGTTTTGAATATATTTTTACGGGTATTCGTCTAATTAAATAAATTCAGAATGTTAGAACATTCCCGAGAAGGAACTCTGTCATTGTCCAGCCAGAGAGTAGAGACATATATTATATTTGTTTGTATACCTAATTGCAATTGCTTTAATTATTAAAAAAATATATTCGTAAGTTTTCCTAAGTTTTTATTTGATATTTATCAGGAAAGCGAGCATCTGTGTCGTAAAAAAATCGTATCGTTGTCGTACTGTGATAGCTAAACGTAATATGAAGATAAAATATCATTGACTTTTACAAAATGTCACAAATTATTTGCCTACCAAGTTACTACAAATATATATACAAATAGAATTAATTTCCAAACTAATAACAATAACTATATACATATATTATAACATATCAAATGTGAAAGTTCATGACAAATATGTTGCCTCTTTGATGAAATTGAAATGAAAATATTCGAAGTTAGATTGAGAAATAACATAGGTAAATAGACTCCTATACCTATCCGTTAAAATTATATATATTTTTTAAAAGAGCAATTCTTGTATATTAAATATTTACATATATATTTCAGGGATCTCGAAAACGGCTATAACGATTTCGATGTGGTATGTAGGGTTTTTTGTAGATGAGCAAACAGTCTAACTTGGAGTTTTAGTGCTATCCGGTAAAATGGGATATTTTCTATGGGAAAGGGAAAAAAGCAGCAGGTTGCCGACGAATTCCCGGCTATTTTCTTTCGTTCTTTATTAAAATACCGGCCAAGATCTATCCAAATTTAATTAAACGCATGAAAATTTATCTTATCACACACGTAAATTAGAGACCCGATTGAAATCCTTTTAAATTTTAAAAAGTAAAATCACGTTCTAAATTCGAATCCAATTAAAGCCAGCCAGCATCTCGGCTGAATGTTAACAAAAGCTTTCAACCTTCGCCCCGACCTCGTCGGAAACTTGAACAAACGTAAACTGGCTGTACTGTATAGCGAATGCCTTAGTTATTTTAAAAGTAATGCGAGTTTAAAAAATATCACCTTCGAAAGGCCGTTAGAGAGTAAGGTCGTGCATACGTGAGGGGACGTAATATGAGGGAGGAATTATGTATTTGGTATATCTTGTTTGTGTTCTATTCAAAGACAAATAATACTTGTATTATCTATCTGCATTAATATTCAGGTACAAGTAAAAACTACAAAACAATTAAGCTTGCAAAGTACTTGGTGGTTATGTAGCTCGTAATTTTGAAATATTAACGAGTGTTCATCTTATTTAATTAATATCGACTTGGAAGTTATTTCTTACGCCTATCTTACATACAATTTTTTCAATTTTTTTTTATTCGATTGGATGGCAAACAAGAGTGGGTCTGCTGATTAATATCTTAATTCTTCACCTCACCCT